>NW_027361743.1:19120000-19405000 GCF_039654945.1 Dendrobates tinctorius | reverse complement strand
CCAACCAGAAAGAAAACTCATAAATTCAAAAGTCAACATATAGATAAGTCTATTCCTCCTGGCTTGCTTAAAATAGACATCTAGTTAATTAAGATAAAATGCTGTGTCGTCACACCTTCTTATCCCCAGTCACTCCTCAGTCCTGCTGGTTGTGTCCTCACCTTCTCTTCTGGCATGGTCAGCAAATGACAATCACTGCGCCATCTCTTGGCTGCAGCGGTTACATGCTGACTACGTCAGAAGAGGAGGAGAAAAAAAAAAAAAAAAAAGAGAGACACTCTCCTTTTATCACAAAGGGCATAAAAAAATCTAACCAAATTGGCATAAGACAAAATGAAGCTAATAAATGTTATGGGAAGTGCAAAGCAAGAATCAATTCTACAGACATTAATGAAGAAAGTCGGGAGTGAGCACAGTCACCACTTTTAAGGCTCATGCGGACACGTGCTGTCCAATTTTTGATCGGATAGCACATGGTCAACACAGATGTTATTCAACAGAGCTGATCAGATGAACAAGCCTTCACTCGGTCCAACAGTTCATAAAAATAAAATAGACTCACCCGTTCAAGTCTATAGGTGCGTAAAAAAATAAAAAAAACACGGATCTTACATAGAACATCTATATGGCATCAGACTTATCTATACATTTATGGAAATGGATACATTTCTATAATAATTTGAGGAAACTATTTGATCATGTGCATTTTTTAATGTATTAAAAAGCATCACAAATAGTTCCACATGAACGTAAAAAATGGACACAGATGAAGACTGTCCAGAGTTTTTACTGGATGATTTTTCATGTGCTCGCCTGCAGCTGGGGCTAGGGAATTGTAGACATGTAAGAAAACCGTGATTAATAGTAAACTGAAAGTCTGAAACCTGGCAGGCATATTCCAGTAAGAAAAAAAATAAAAAATGGAAAAGAAAATGTTGTCATGAATGCAACACAAAACTAACTAACAACAAAATAAAAAAAAAATAAAAAAAAAAATAAAAAAAAAGTCAAAATAGTGATCAGCACTTTTGGTTATTAGGACTGGCAACTAGAGTTTATGTTCCCCTGTTCAACGAACATACCAGAGATGACATAACCTTTTCCATGACCCCTCTGTAATGAGGCTTGACCTTACACCAGCCGAATCCTGAAAGGAGCCACTTACAAGACACCGGGCGAAACATTACACAGCACTATCCTGCAATATGGGGGATAAATCTGGGCAGCCAATGACTCCCAGTATCTGCTGGTGGAAACATTCCCAAGAGTGGAAAATAAAACCACAGCTTATCATTACACATTCATGAAAGTAACTTACTATGTTACTATGGATGTAGAAAAGGAATAAAAAAAAAAAAATGGACCGCTCCCGAAACATATTTCCACCTTCATGGCAAACCACGACATGAGTTTATAAGTCCTAAGAATTGGTTGGACTGCATCTTCTTTTCCGCTGCCCTCTATAAATAGTTATTTTGGTTTTGGAAAATTTTCTATCCAGAACATCGAAGATTATCAACGGAACAAGAACTACAATAAAATGTGGCGGATATCGGCCGGCACTTACTACTGTAGGGTTACCGCTGCTGATCAGCTGGTTCACTTCATGGAAAATGCTCTTGCAGTCGATGGATTTGTCTAGAGATCCTCTCTTCACTATGACGGCTACGGCCAGCAGGATCTGTTCTCGGACATATTTCTGGAGGCTAAAACAAAGCACAAAAAAAAAAGTTTCAGAAATGTTTTACTAAAAAAGTGCAGAAAATGAATACATTTCAGAGAGAAAGATATCAATGGTTCCCAATTTTCTCTTGTGATAAGACTAACCCTAAACTTTTCTGGGACTGCCCCATTCCTGTGTACAGGTGGCCATTTTTTAATATCCCTATCCTTTTAAACTTAAATCCATGGCATTGGGGGCTACAAATTACTTTTGGAATCGAGCTTCGTTAAAAATTTTGCT
Organism: Dendrobates tinctorius; assembly: GCF_039654945.1. Lineage (NCBI taxonomy): Eukaryota > Metazoa > Chordata > Amphibia > Anura > Dendrobatidae > Dendrobates > Dendrobates tinctorius. The sequence continues at coordinate 19,403,037 of NW_027361743.1, read as the reverse complement.
CCATTTGCTTTCTATTGCTGGGTGCTGAAGGAGTAAACTGAGAATCCGTCAGTGAGCTCATCACAATGATTAAGTATGTGTTGTATTTTATTTTTTCACAGATGCCGCTCGTCCCCATTAAAGCCTATGCTGCTGTGGTTATGTCTTTTGTTTTTTTTTTTGTTTTTTTTACACGACCCATGTGAACACGGAGACATGTCTGTTTTTTTTTTTTTTATTTCCCGCAACGCAGATGACAGTTCTATGAGTCCGTGAAAAACACGTACGTCCTTGTGCTGTATGCTTTAACATTGCAAAGTCTAAGAGAAGCTTCAGAATTTAATTTAGATTGTGAGCCCCATCGGGGACAGTGATGATGATAATGTCTGTAAAGCGCTGTGGAATTAATGGCGCTATATAAAGGAGTAAAATAAATTTCATTTTTTCTTTATTTATACTGGAAAAAACACAGACGACCCTGGTAACTGCATTTTTCCGGTACCGGTTTCATACGGAACCGTGAAGGGGGCGTAATGGAGGGCTTGTAACTCATGTCTTTTTCTGAGCAACTCTCGGCTGACTTATAACCACAAAAGTGACGGGAATCAAGGAGCCTGAAAATGCAAAAACTGCACATATCATATCTAGAGCTTGTGATTGGGGTTCATTAAAAATTTAACAGTTATGTAATCAATCAAAAAAATAATTTCATGGTCCCCAAGAGGTGGATGAAGGTTCGCTCAGTGACACGACTAGCTGCCCAACACAAGTGAATGGGGGGGCGCAATGTGACTCTGAGGGTACTGTGACAAGCAAGTGGCCAAAAACCCTACAAGATTGGACTTCTTGTGACGCTTGTCGCAGGACCCTTGGGGGTCACAATTAGTGATGAGTGAATGTGCCTGAATAAGAGGTTATCCGCCATGCTCAGGTGCTGACCGAGTGTCTTCGGCATGCTTGAAAAACGTTTGCGTCCCTGCGGCTGCATGTCTCGCGGTTGCTCGACAGCCGCCACACATTGCAATCCTAACAAACCGGAAAGGTCCATTAAAATGACGGCTTAATTTTATTTTTGCAGCATAATTGATTGATTTAAATGGAAACATAGTACGTTTACTCGACATGTTGGAGCATACTTGGTGCTGCCTCCTTATTTGTATAGCTTTTGCATCATATTAATTTTGCCGCCACCCCTCCGCCACTGAAAAAAAAAAAAAAAAAAAAAAGTTGTTACCGTGATCAAAGACTACCTACCTATTTTTCCATTCTGTTCCCATTAGAACGGCTTGTTTCTTTGTGGGACGAGTTGTCATTTTGTATTTACACTTAGGATACGTATTTATGGATTACGGTAGCTTTTAGAAGAAATTTTGTAGAGGAATGCGCCAAAACTAATTTTCGTCTTTTTTTTTACACGTCATTACAATTGCAGTGGTACAAAAATGTCTATTAATGCTGAAATATCTGAAAAAAATGGAGTTCTAAAAAAAATAAAAAATAAAAACAAAAAAAAAACCAAAAAAACAACTTTTCATTGTATTTATGAATGGCACCAATCATTTTACCATATAATGCACTAAAACGAAAAAAAAAAAAAATTCAACTGCAGTGAAATTGTGAAAGGAAAACTACATTTTCCTCCAAATCCTGGCAACGTGATTCTTCACCTCAATGAGTAAAGGAATGCCAAACTTAGGAGTTTTTAATTTTTTTTTTTTTTATTTCTGGCATTTTGTTTTATGGGATAAATATTTGTGCATTTTATTAGTTTGGGCAATTAGGCACACCAGAATAACAAGTGAATAAATATATATTTTTTGTTTATTTGTTTTCAATTTTGCCATTTACATTTAGGGGAGCAGGGCAACTTAAACTTAGTTTTTCAAAAATATTTCATATATTTTTTTAATTAGTCCCCTAAGGGGACTTGAACGCCTATTCAATACAGTAATACTGTTTAATTGTAGCGTATGGTGAAATTGATGTTCTCCTATTAAGTCCAGATATAGGCTGGGCTTCTTAGAGGTTCCAACATGGCAGGCGCAGGGGTCATAACCCATCTGATATTGATAACATATCTCAAGAATACATCAGCAATATGAAAGTAGTGGACACCCCACTATATAGAACATTTATTTCCCCCCAGGGACCAATCGCAGTGAGTGCCACAATTTTGCATAATCAAAATCACACAATCAAGGGTAACGTGCGCCCTCTACTGGCCCAATGTAAAACTGTAGCCAAGAATAACCTGATTTTAACCCCTTCACTCCGAAGCCCGTTTTCACTTTCATGACCAGACCAAAATTTTACAATTCTGACCACTGTCGCTTCATGTGGTAATAGCTCTGGAACACTTCAATTCATTCAGATATTTTTTTTTTTTTATTTTTTTTTTAACATATTGCACTTACCCATAGTGGTAAAATTTGTTCCCTTACGAATTACGGTACATTTATTTGTGAAAATTTCACAATTTTAAAAATTTTTCAAACATATAGTCATGTCACACAAAATAGTTAATAAATAACATTTCACACATGTCTACTTTATATAAGCACAAATTCAAAAATTTTTTAAAAACTTTTTTTGGTTAGTAATTTATAGTGCTTAAAAAAGTTGACCAGTGATTATTTATATATTATATTATGTATATATATGTGTATCTAGCTCTTGTGTATAAGCCGAGATTTTCGGCTCTTTTTTTGGGCTGAAAGTCCCCCCCCCCCCCCACCTCTCGGCTTATACACAAGTCATATACCTGGGGGTCGGCGGTGGAGGGGGAGAGGGGTGTCAGAGATCATACTTACCCCCCCCCCCCCACACACGGTCTCCGCAGCCCCCCGCTTCTCCACGGACTCCCTTCCTGCCTTCAGCGGTCACGTGGTACTGCTCAATAAACTCATGAATATGCGCATATTCATGAGTGTAATGAGCGGTATCACATGACCGCTGAAGGCAGGAAGGAAGACCGTGGAGAAGCGGGGCTGCAGAGACCGCGCCAGGAGGGGGTAAGTATATCCAATATTCACCTGTCCCCGGTCCAACGCTGCTCGCCGCTGTCTGGTGCATGCTGTGTCATTGACGTTTAGCCAGCAGGGGGCGCGGTGACATGCTTAGTGCGCGCTGCACCCTCTGGTGGCTGAACAGTCACTGACACAGGAAGCAGGCAGACAGCGGTGAGCAGCGATGGACCCCAAACAGGTGAATATCTCAGGTGCCCGGTCCTGAGCTGGAGAGGGGAGTATGGCATTTTTATGCAGCAGCATATTGGGGCATAATATATGGATCATCTTATGGGGGCAGCATATGGGGGCATATTCTATGGGGCAGCATATGGGAGCATAATCTATGGAGCATCTTATGGGGGCATAATCTATGGAGCATTTTACAGGGCATAATCTATGGAGCATCTTATGGGGGAATAATATATTGGAGAATCTTATGGGGAAATAATCTATGGAGCATCTTATGGGGCCCTAACCTTTATGGAGCAGCATATGGGGCATATTATTCTATGGAGCATCTTATGGGGCCACTATTAACCTTTGTGCAGCATTATATGGGGTGTATTTTGTATGGAGCAACTTATGGGGCCCATCATGAACTGTATGAAGCATTATATGGGGCTCCTGATTCAATATGGATATTCGAAAACATTTAGCTATTGATGTCTCAATTAATTTTACTTGTATTGGCATCTATTTTTATTTTTCAAATTTACCAGTAGCGGCTGCATTTTCCACCCTAGGCTTATACACGAGTCAATAAGTGTTCCCAGTTGTTTGGGACAAAATTAGGGGGGAGTTGGCTTAGGCCTATTTCACACTTCAGTTTTTTTCCATCAGTCAAGATCCGCCGTTTTCCTAAAAAAACGGATCTGCCATTTTGTTTGGCGGATCTGTTTTTTTCCCCATTGACTTGCATTACTGGCGGATCTTGACGGATGGCCATCCGTCGGATCCGTTTTTTTGCGGATCCGCCAATTTTTTTGCGTCCGCCGACATGCCCGGACGGAGCTTGTAACGTTTATTTGGCTGAAGGATCCACATTTTTGTACTGCGCATGCCCGGAGGAATGATCTCAGCCGGAAATTTAACCCTGAAATCATTTCTGGCGGACGGTAAAAATTCTCTCTCTTTTTCCTGGGCAGCGGTTCCTTTAAAATTCTTCATTCGGCGGATCCGTAGGCATCCGTTCACATCAGTTACGAACGGATCCGCTTTTCCGCCTTTTTGGCGGATTTTAACGGACACAAAAAACTGAAGTGTGAAACAGGCCTTATACACGAGTATATACGGTGTGTGTGGGGGTGTGTGTAATATATATATATATATATATATATATATATATATATATATATATATATATATATATATATAAAGAGAGAGAGAGAGAGAGAAATCCAGCAAGAACTCAGCAAACCAGGGTAGGAGTAAAATGATGCTTTTCTTTATTTCTTCAACAAGGTATACGACCCACAAGAGTCAGAAACCAGAGTACATGGCAGAAATAAGCGCAAATGGGACTACGCGTTTCGGCGGCCTAATCCGCCTTCTTCACGGTCCAAACCTAATCTGCTCCTTGTATGTGGAGCCATATAAAAGGCAATCCTGAATAAAATTAGTGCAAATAATTACAAACATGTGTGCAGAAAAGTCTTAGTTACTCACCGGTTAACGGTATTTTTCGGAGTCCATGACAGCACCACCTGAGAGAGGGGATCCGCCCTTTAGGAACAGGAAACCTACAGATACAAAAAGGGTAGCACCTCTCCCACGCATCAGTTGGATTACAGAGCACAAGAGGACTTTCAAGGTTAATGCATGGTTTATGTACAGTATTCTTTACAATTATAAACTTTTATCACCAGTGAGCATATTCAAGAGAAAGACGTGCACACCCAAATTAAACTAAAGGGAGGGAATCTACAGGTGCTGTCATGGACTCCGAAAAATACCGTTAACCGGTGAGTAACTAAGACTTTATTCGGTCGTCCATGACAGCACCACCTGAGAGATTTACAGAGTGTAATATCAGCTTTAGGGAGAGACTACAGCCTGCAGCACCCTTATACCAAAAGAGAGGTCTGTGGAAGCACCCAGGTCTAGCTTATAATGACTATAAAAGGTGCTTGGAGAGGACCAAGTAGCCGCCTTACATATCTGGTCAATGGAGACTTCTGATCTTTCGGCCCATGAGGTCGCCATGGTCCTGGTGGAATGCGCCCTCAGCTTCCCGGGTGGCGACCTGCCCTTTGAGGTGTATGCTATTGAAATCGCCTCTCTAATCCATCTGGCTAGTGTATTTTTCGATGCCCTACAACCTTTCCTGGGGCCTTGATGAGAGATAAATAGGGCATTATCTTTCTTCCAGGGATCGGTGACTGTCAGATATTCTATGAGGCCTCTCCTAACATCCAGGGTGTGTAGTTTCTTTTCTTTCTCGTTAGTTGGATTAGGGAGGAAGGATGGGAGAACTATTTCCTGTGTCCTATGGAAACTAGAAACTACCTTCGGCAAGTACGCTGGATCAGGTCTAAGTATTACCCTATCCTCTTTGAACTGTAAATAAGGAGGACGCCTAGATAAAGCCTGGATATCGCTTATTCTACGGGCTGATGTTAGAGCTACCAGGAAGGTTACTTTGAGGGACAGGTTTTTTAGGGAAGCCGACGAGATAGGTTCGAATGGGGTTTCTGTCATAGCAGTGAGGACTAGGTTCAAGTCCCACGGCATGAATCTATCCTTCATTATTGGCCTGGATCTACCTGCCGCCTTAATGAACCTGCTTACCCAATAATTACCAGCGATGTTGCAGCTAAAAAGGGCCCCCAAGGCTGACACTTGTACTTTAAGGGTACTGGTAGAAAGCCCCATGTCCAGACCTTTTTGTAGGAACTCTAATATCTGAATTATAGGTGCTGAATCCCCCGCGACTACACCTGAGTTTTGAAGGAATTTTTTCCAAATTCTAACAAATTTTCGTGGTAATGATTTTTCTACTCTTAAGTAGGGTGTTAATTAGGTCTGAGGAGAAGCCCTTCTCTTCTAATAATTACCGTTCAAACTCCACGCCGTCAGATGTAGGCCAGCCACCTGAGGATGGAAGACTGGGCCCTGGGACAGGAGATCCGGGATGTCCGGCAGAACCCAAGGATCGGACACCGACATGGTCCTGAGGCATTAGAACCATGCTCTCCTGGGTCAAAAAGGAGCGATAACTATAACCCTCGCTCTGTCTTTCCTGATTTTCCTCATCACCAGGGGTAGAAGAGATAGGGGAGGGAAGGCGTAGGCTAGTCTGAAGTCCCACTTTATCAGGAAGGCATCTACCGCCAGAGGATTCTCTCTGGGATTTAGGGAGCAGAATTGTTTCAATTTCCTGTTGTCTCTGGTGGCAAAGAGGTCTACCTCTGGACATCCCCACTTTTGTACAATCAGATTGAATATGGAGGTGTTTAGGGACCATTCCCCTTGCTTTAGCTGATTGCGGCTTAAAAAGTCTGTCGTGATGTTGTCTCTTCCTTTTATATGGAACGCTGTTAAAGATAGAAAGTATTGTTCTGCTAGTTGGAACAACCGCTCTGCTACAATCATCAGGGGTCTGGAACGGGTCCCGCCTTGGTGATTGATATATGCCACGGTGACCTGATTGTCGGAGAACACTCGCACGTGATGGCCCTGTAGATACACAAGGAGCTTTTTAGCCGCCTGCTCCACTGCTGTCAATTCTTTTAGGTTAGACGACATTCCTAACTGATGATGTTGCCATTGGTCCTGGACTAGTATTTCACCCATATGAGCTCCCCAACCGGAAGGACTAGCATCCGTGGTGACTATGCGGGTTACGTTATACTCCCAGGGCACCCCTTTAGACAAATTATCCTTATCTAACCACCACTCTAGGGACTCCCTTGTGTTACGGGACAAGGTTAGCTGTCCCTCCAAGTAACCCCCAAGGACTTTTTGATGTAATAAGACCTCGCTCTGTAGTTTCCTTGCATGAAACTGGGCCCACTGGACTGCCGGGATACAGGCCGAGAGAGAGCCTAGAAGGGACATGGCTTTCCTGAGGGACATGGTGGGGTTATTGGAGGCGTTCAGGATCTGATAATGGAGGCGAACAAGCTTCTCCGGAGGCAGACGGCATTCCTGTTTCTCAGAATCTAGAGTTAGGCCCAAGAATTGTTGGACTCTCATTGGTTGCAACCGAGATTTTTTGACGTTCAGCAACCATCCTAACCGTCCTAGGGCAGACATTGCCTTTTGTAGCTGCTGTAAACAATGATTCGCCGTTTTGCCTACAATAAGAAAATCGTCCAGGTAGGGGATCACCAGAATGTCTGATTCACGTAGATGGGCCATGACCTCCGCTATCACTTTAGTAAATACTCGGGGAGCGACTGCCACTCCAAAGGGGAGGGCCGCATATTGGAAATGTCGAATTGACCCATTCAACTGAACCGCCACTCTGAGAAACCGCTGATGGCCTGCATGGATGGGTATATGGTAGTATGCGTCTTTTAAATCTAACACCACCATAATGCAGTTTTGGAACAGCAATTTTATTGTAGATTTAATGGTTTCCATTTTAAACGGACGTATGACCAGAAACTTGTTGAGGGCCTTAAGGTTTATTATCGTCCTAAAGGAGCCGTCTGGTTTGCGGACCAGGAACAGAGGGGAGTAGAATCCCTTCCCCCATTCTCTCTCTGGAACCTCCATTAGGACTTTCTTGGCGCACAGGGCATGAACCTCGGCCTCCAGGGCAGCCTGTTCTGAAGTAGAAGACCTGAGTGGGGTGATTTTAAATTGATCAAGGGGGACCCTAGAAAACTCTAGTCGTAGTCCCACGGCTATTATCCCCAATATCCAGCTGCTACTAGAGATCAGAGACCAGGATGGGTAGAAGGCAGCTAGTCTCCCTCCTACCGGGGCAACTAGTCATTGGGGCGGCTTTTTCGTATCCCGAGCTGGACCTTCCTGGCGCCCCCCTCCAAACATGAATCCTGTACCTTTCCTTTTTTTCTCATCCCATCTGCCCTGATCTCTGGACGGCCTTCTCCGGAAAAAACCTTTCCTAGTAAAGGGACGCCTGTAAGAGGGGTTCGGGAGACTGGGAAATTTCTTTTTGTCATCTCCAGCTTTTTCTAACAATTCGTCCAAGACGGGGCCGAATAGGTACTCCCCCTCGCAAAGAATAGAACAGAGACGGGACCGGGCTTGAATATCTCCCGGCCAGCATTTTAACCAGAGCGCTCTTCGCGCTGCATTAGATAGACCCGCGGCTTTAGCCGCCATTCTTGTAGAGTCTGCTGAAGCATCGGCTAAAAACGCCGCGGCATTCTGAATGATCGGCAAACTTTTCCGAATAGATGTTCTTGAAGCTCCGTCTTTTAGTTCGGAATCCAGCTGATCTAGCCAGACCATCATGGATCTGGCTGTACAGGTGGCAGCTACCGCTGGTCTTAATGCACCTGCTGACATCTCCCATGTCCCTTTAAGAAAAGAATCTGCTTTTTTATCTAGCGGATCTTTCAAGGAGGCCATATCATCAAATGGTATGGCGGATTTTTTAGACGCTTTGGCTACTGCTGCGTCTAGTTTCGGGGCTTTATCCCATCTGTTTACTACCGGGTTATCAAAGGGGTATCTCCGCTTAAAGGCTGGTGGCATGGAGCCCCTTTTTTCCGGTCTCTTCCATTCTCTGTCAATTAGGCTCTGGACTTTATCGTTTAATGGAAAAGCTCTGCGTTTTTTGGGGTCTAGACCCTCGAACATTATGTCCTGTGCTGAGAGTTCCCGTTTTTTGTCCGCTACCCCCATGGTGGACCGTATTGCTTTCACTAATCTGTCCATCTGATCTAAGGGGAAGCAGAACCGGCTAGAGTCTTCATCCGAGGAAGACGACGAGGAGGCCGAGGAGTTGTCACCTTTCCTAGGGGTGACTGAGGCCTCCGAGCCTGAACCACTAGCAGCTTCTCTTCTCCTAGAAGGTTCACCTTGAGGTAAGACTTTCACTTCTGCCCTGATCATCTCTCTCAGTTTTGAAGTGAAGTCAGGTGTCTCTTCCGCTACCTGTATAAACAGGGGAGAATATAAGGGCCTGACAATCTACCCCTGGACTCCCTGTCTTTATTAACCCCTACCGTCTGCATGGCTGGCATAATTTTTTAGGGTGGCCATCTGGTAGGGGGCAACTACAGACGGCACATTCCCTGTGCTTCTGTTTTCCCGTAGCTTTCTTCCCCTGCAAAAAAACATAAGGGAACACTGCATCAGGGTACATTCACGGAGATCTCTTACCCATGCAGATGAAGCAGGTACCAGATCACAGAGGGAGGCAGGGGGATCCTTCCTGGAGGAACTTTCGCAGCTTTGGTCGCTTGTTCGTCTCTGCTTCTTCTGCTGGCCACTCGTATGCGGTTTTGTCGTGGCCTGTTTTGGCGGGCGCTCCTGCGCCTCGTCCTGCTGGTCTATGGGGGCTTCCGTCGTATCCATCGCTGGGGCCTTCGGAAGCACCCCAGCAGCGTCCCCATCTGCCTTATATGGCCTCCTGGTGTCCGGGTCAGCAGGTACCTGGCCATAGCACCACCCACCCGGGATCCTTTCGCGCACTCCCTCCCCCATGCTCCGCCCCCCCCCCCCCCGCCTTACCCAGGCCGCCGCGCGACCCCCGGACAGGCGTTCACCCGCGGCGTGCATCGGAGGCCGGCCGGCACCCGACTTCCGGTATCAGCGTTTTCGGCTCCGCCCCTTCCGCCGCGTCACTTCCGGCGCTCACCAGAGCCTTGCGGGAGCTCGCGCGAGGGAGCCGCGCAGCGCCCCTGCTCGGGATGCCTCCTAGCCCCACGAGCACGCCGCCATGACCTCCGCCAGGGGCCAGCATCGACCGGGAGGACCGGGCCCGGGGGAGCGCAGCAGGAAACCCGGGGCATACATACCAGGTGCTGGCGTTCCGGAGACGGAATCCACCGGACCCCTGCTCCACCTGCTTCGTCTACTGCCGTGGTGACCTACCCGGCCCCACCGTGGCGCTTCCAGGGACCCCGCACTGACCGAGGTAGGAGACCCCCTCGCTACCTGGGTCGGTCAGCCGGCCTGGGTATTCATGACGACTCCATGACGGACGATCTGTAGAGAGTTCTGTCCTCTAGGAACAGGAAACCAACTGATGCGTGGGAGAGGTGCCACCCTTTTTGTATCTGTAGGTTTCCTGTTCCTAAAGGGCGGATCCCCTCTCTCAGGTGGTGCTGTCATGGACGACCGAATAAAAAGGGTTTAACCAATTCGCTACTGTGGATTAACTAAAAGCATTGCTACAGAAAAGACAACTTTTTCTTATGTAATAAAAAATACAAATAAACGTCCTAGTTAATGACATGATGTATAGGATGGAAAAAAAGAAAAAAAAAAATCCTATACATCATGTCATTAACTAGGACGTTTATTTGTATTTTTTATTACATAAGAAAAAGTTGTCTTTTCTGTAGCAATGCTGTTAGTTAATCCACAGTAGAGAATTGGTTAAACCCTTTTTTCTGCACACGTTTGTAATTATTTGCACTAATTTTATTCAGGATTGCCTTTTATATGGCTCCACATACAAGGAGCAGATTAGGTTTGGACCGTGAAGAAGGCGGATTAGGCCGCCGAAACGCGTAGTCCCATTTGCGCTTATTTCTGCCATGTACTTTGGTTTCTGATTCTTGTGGGTCGTTTTTATACCTTGTTGAAGAAATAAAGAGAAGCATCATTTTACTCCAACCCTGGGGTTTGCTGAGTTCTTGCTGGATTTCCTTTTTGTTCTCCTATTGAAGGATCTACTAAATTGGCTGAAATCGAGAGAGGACACCATGTCGTGTTTGGAGACCCCCTGATGTTCCTAAACAGTGGAATCCCCCACAATTGACCCCATTTTGGAATCTAAGTCCCTCCAAGGAATTTATCTATATATGTGGTGAGCACCTTGAACCCCTAGGTGCTTCACAGAAATTTATTTTGCTGAGCCGTGTGGAAAAAAAAAATAAAAAAAAAAAATCCAATTTTTTTATCGTCAAAAATGTTTTTAGCCCCAATTTTTTTTTATTTTCACAAAGGTAACAGGGGGAAATGGACCACAAAAATCGTTGTGCAATTTCTTTCAAGTCTGTTAATAACCCATATGTGGGGGCAAACTACTCTTTGGCCACACGGCTGGGCTCGGGAAGGGAGGATTGAAGTTTGGAACACTAATGGAATAGTCTGCGGGTGTCATGTCACATTTCACATTCTCTGATGAGCCTAAACAGTGGAGACCGCCCCACAAGTGACTCTATATTGGAATTGATCTAGTGTTTTCCTGGTGAATTTTTTAATGTGGTGGCATATGCGAGTAGTGTAGAGTGCATTAGGTTGGCATACGAGTTGTGTGGTTTATGTCAGGTAGTCATATGCGAGTTGTTCAATTCAGACATAGATTTATTAGTCCATGGCTGAGTGGTAGACCCTGAAACAGTCTTTCATACACAGACCAGATTTGTCAAGGCAGGTTTCACACTGATAAATGGTGTCCTTTCGTATACCCCCCTTCCATAACACACTTCACCTTTTTTGCGACCTTCCTCTGCAGTTTGAGGGTCCTCACATGGGAAATGTTGGCCTGGTACAACATGGGCATTCAGTTCTAGAAGTAGTGAGGCCTGCTCCTTCCTGACTGCCAAATATTATGGCCTTGATCACCACCTCCTGGAAATGAAGGAAGATCCCAATCTGGCCTGCACATCGTGATAGCACGAAAGAGTTGTACATTACCATCTGTACGATGCGCACAGCCAGCTTCTTGTACCACAGCTTGTTTTTTCTGCTGGAGAGATCAACTCCCCCCATGTTCCTGCTGTACTCCAGTACACAGTTTGGTGTGTTTACCTATGTAGAGGTACCTCGTAAAGGTGGGAGTGCTGTCATCACTTTGTATGACAGCCCCTGTAAGGTACTGCATTGGGGGAAAACAAGGGGGCAGGCAATACTGCTGAGAAGGGGTTAAGCTCAGTTATACAGCTTACCCAGGTCCTGTGTCCCTATGATGGTGTCCCTCGGCGCTGCCATGGTCTGTGTCCCCCAATGAGGCGAAGGAGAAAAGGACACCCCCCTTGTCCTTGACCACCAGCATGTTGTCTGTTATGAATGGGTCTCCGAGGAGGATGGCAGGAACAGGCTAAGCCACCAGAAAACCAGAGAGGTTGGTAACTAAGCGAATTGCAGACCCCTGATCCTATCCACACAACAAGCAGTAGCCGTGGAGCGTTCCTACGATACCCTAGACGCTTTGTCACAGTCGGAGAACTAACTAAGCCTAAAGATAGAAAGGTGAAATCTAAACTGCCCTGGAGCAGATCCCCAAAGTAATAGACAGCCCCCAAACATATATTGTCGGTGAGACAAGATGAGACACAAACACAGGCAGAGAACAGACTGAGCAAACGGTGGGGCCCAAGCTGTCTAGACAGGACAGGACAGAAAAGATACTGTTTGTGCAGACACATGCACATTTGTGGCCAAAACATCAGCCAGAAAGCATTGGTACTGAGATGGGGTCAGTGGTCCCACCTGCAGAATCACTCCTTTATTGAAGGTGTCTTGATAATTGCCAATAATTTCCATCTGTTGTCTATTCCATTTGCACAATAGCATGTGAAATTGATTGTCAATCAGTGTTGCTTCCTAAGTGGACAGTTTGATTTAACAAAAGTTTGATTTACTTGGAGTTATATTCTGCTGTTTAAGTCTTCCCTTTATTTTTTTGAGCAGTGTATATATTATATATACTTCAAACTTTGGGAAGGGGTTAAAGAAGCACTCCTCCTCCTCCCCCCATCAAAATTTTTATGCTCTTAATACATTGCAGTCATCATATCCTATATCACAGTGTACTTACAATTGCTCATTTTGCCTTTATACCCAGATATTTCTTCTCTTTTCCATTAGGTCTATGAAATCACATGATTAAAAATTGACTAGCTGACTCCTCCTAAGCTCTGTGTAGAAACAGGAGGTCATTTTTCCCTGTATGAGTCACTTCAAAAGTCATTGGCAGGAGGAGGAGTTGAAGAGGGGAATGATAAATGCAGGTAAAAGAGGCTTCCTGTTTCTACACTGATCAGAGAAAAAAAATAGAATTTCCTGAGAAGAAAGGCAAAATGAGCAATTGTAAGTACACTGTGATATAGGATATGATTACTGCAATATATGCAAATTTTCTTATCTTCTTAATGTATTGCAATAATATTATATAGCACTGTGTACTTACAATTGCTCATTTTCCTTTCTACCAAGATAATTCTTCTCTTTTCTCTGCTTTCTGTAGAAACAGGAAGTCTTTTGTCCCTACATTTATCATTCCCTTCTTCAACTCCTGACCCAGCTGCTCCCTCCCCCCTGCCAGGGACTTTTACAGTGATTTACAACGCATACAGGGAAAATTGACCTAATGTCTCTACATAGAGCTTAGAAGGATTCGGCTAGTCAGTTTTTAATCCTGAAATGTCATAGATCAAATGAAAAAGAGAAGAATTAGCTGGGTAGAAAGGCAAAATGAGCAATTGTAAGTACACAGTGCTATATAATATCATGGATAAAAACTTTGCTGCTCCTTTCATACAGGTGTAATGTAGTACTTGCCTAACCAGTACACAGAGCCTGTGAAGGTACTGTCTGCACTTACTTGGGCCTTTGTAAGACATAAGTTAGTAGGAATGTACGGAGTGACTCTATGCTACTTTTTTCCAGCAGTATCCATTCTCTTACAACAGCTTCCATTATCGCCGTTGCAGCTTGAAAAAGGACGTAATCCACTTTACTGGTTTCTGTGAGTAAAAACATAGGAGAAAAAAAAGTAGTTATGTCACTGACAACATAAGCAGGCAACAAAATCTTATATAAAGCATTTATGAAGCTTTTTAGTCACGTAATTGGTGTTACCACAGATATTTTTTTTCCACAAATTTGCGTTTACGGTTCCTCTGAAAGCCCATGTGTCTCCATGGCAACAGACAACAAACTCTGCGTAGTCTGATCCAACAGTCACACCCTCGCTTCATTACAGACATCTTGCAGGTAATAAGGAATAGATGACTTACAAGAGGGCGGCATGATCAGACTTGCAGAGGTTGTTTGTGGCACGATTGAAGCCAGATACATTAATCTCCAAAATGCTCCGGCCAAAGTTGGAAACCAAACTAGTTCTGCGCAACTCAGCACTACCGCTGATTATTAACAGGTCTCTCCCTTTGTACACATGAAGGAGAGACCTGTCAATGAGTTGCATCGGCGCTGGGAAGTGCCGGCCGGGAGCAAAGCCGGACTATTCGCTGCAGATATGGTCCCCAGATCCCCAAAATAAAACGCCAGAGCGTTTCAGAGAATAATATACCAGGCTGCTATCATGCAGGAACGATGAAAGGTAAGCAAGCCACAGTTTGGGCGGCATGAACCACCCAACATTCTATCCAATGTGATTGTTGTAGACACGAGGACCCATCCTATATTGAATAGTCTTGATACTGTGAAGGATAGATCAAGGAAATTATCTCCATTGTAGTGTTGTCTGTACAATCGTGAAATAAAAGTCTTGAGTCTGACACAAACTTTAGTTTTCACAAAGTATGTTGCATCAGTGTTTTTAGAGCAGGAAGAAACTCTAGCGCCATCTATTGGCTCCAACAGTCCTAAAAGTCAATATTGACCCTTTAAAGGGCTCTGCCAGAAGACTTCAGATAAACAGCCAAATAAACTCCATTTTGCAGACAAGTGTTTCAGGATGTTTGCCTCTCATCAGTGCAAAGCTGGAGGAGAGATCTTTTACAGCTTATTCGCACATCAGTATTTTGCATCAGTGTTTGTAAGCCAAAAACAGAAGTCAAACTTACAAAGAAAATAACTATAATTGAAAGGTGGACATCTATTCCTTGTTTTGGTATAGTCAAACGGACCAAAAATACTGATGTGCGTATATAAAGCCTTAAATCGGATGTTTCTATGCCAGGGGTGGTTTAATTAATTTTCCTGAGAGACTGAGTTTTATGGAGGACCAATCCAAAACGCCAAAATTAATTCTGTTCACTTCTTTATATTTTATAATATTAAGCAGATCAAACTATATAATTGACTGTTTTTATGAAGATTATAAAAAGCAGCCAACCATACTGCTCCGGTTAGTCAGCCCTTGTACCAAGATCAACAGCTCCCAACACAGTAGGACATCTCCCACAGCTCCCTCAACACAAACGCTCACTTCACTCATCGCACCGATACGGTCTTTGCTCGGTGCAGACTGAGGTTTCACAGCAGGCAAAAACATCATCGCTCCAGTTTCATTGAGACAATCAATTGCATAAGCTTAAATGGTCGAAGAGGGAGCAGACTGCTAACTGCTCCACCAATTGAAACACTGATGACGGCATCGCGAGGTCGCAGAAACCAGTGAAATCAAGATGTTGGATAGGGGTGGGTAAGGCAGCTGCGCCCCCAGAGGAAGCGTAGGCGAAACGGCGTTTGTTGTGGGGAGGATATAGCACCTGCTGCTATTTCCCATGGTGACTCTTGATTTAGGTAATATACTAGTCATTGTCAGCTTGTATTGATTGTTTACTACCCAGGGTTGGCTATGCATTATCCAGGCATTAGTAACATATAAGTTGTCATTTTTTATTACAATTGATATTGCACTATTGCTCACATGTATAAATGTGCATGTGGCAGAGATGTGCGAGATTGCAAATGTGTGTATATTACACATGCTGCAAAGAAACACTAGCAATAGATTTATTACATTCATATTCTACTCTAGTGCATTAAAATTCGTGATCATGAATAGAGATGGGCGAACCCGTGGATGTTCAGGTCCAGCGGGTTACACAAACATTTAAAAAATAAAAAACATTTGGTTCGGGTACCAGAACTCAGACCCCTTTCAAATAAGGGTCCCGAACATGTGACAGCGCGATAAACACACCAGCTCTGATCGGTGATCAGTTTGTTTCCGCCTATCAGTGCTAAAGTTCCCATGCTGAGATACAGATGACAGCGTGTGAGAGCCAGCAGCTGCAACTGGAGGCAAATAGGTTACTACACTCAACATCCTACATCTGGTCTTGCTGATGGTAGCAAGAGCAGGTGTACAATGATGGGAGCATTCCCCAGCTGGCGCCTGTGCAATAAATAAATTGAAAACATTTATTTAAAAAAACTTGTGCGGTCCCCTCTCTCTTTGACAACTAAAGCAGGAAAAAACTACAGTTGCTTCTCACACTCTGCTCAGTGTGTTACGGTTGTCAAAAATGGGAAATGGGGGGACCCTACGCAGTTTTTTTTTAAAAAGAATTTTATTTAAAAAAAAAAAAAAACACAACAACAGGTGTGGGGACCCTTCTATTTTTTATAACCAACCAAGATAATGGTGACAAGTGTCTGTTTTGCCTGTGCTGGTTGTCAAAAAAAAAAAAAAAAAAAAAAAGAGGAGCCCGTGCCTGCCACGACAGGGACCAGAGGAGGCCGTGCCTGCCACGACAGGGACCAGAGGAGGCCGTGCCTGCCACGACAGGGACCAGAGGAGGCCGTGCCTGCCACGACAGGGACCAGAGGAGGCCGTGCCTGCCACGACAGGGACCAGAGGAGGCCGTGCCTGCCACGACAGGGACCAGAGGAGGCCGTGCCTGCCACGACAGGGACCAGAGGAGGCCGTGCCTGCCACGACAGGGACCAGAGGAGGCCGTGCCTACCAGGACAGGGACGAGGGATCCGTGCATACCAGGATAGGGACGAGGAGACCGTGCATACCAGGATAGGGACGAGGAGGCCGTGCATACCAGGATAGGGACGAGGAGGCCGTGCATACCAGGATAGGGACGAGGGATCAGTGCATACCAGGATAGGGACGAGGAGACCGTGCATACCAGGATAGGGACGAGGAGGCCATGCATACCAGGATAGGGACGAGGAGGCCGTGCATACCAGGATAGGGACGAGGAGGCCGTGCATACCAGGATAGGGACGAGGAGGCCGTGCATACCAGGATAGGGACGAGGAGGCCGTGCATACCAGGATAGGGACGAGGAGGCCGTGCATACCAGGATAGGGACGAGGAGGCCGTGCATACCAGGATAGGGACGAGGAGGCCGTGCATACCAGGATAGGGATGAGGGAGCCGTGCACACCTGGCTTATACTCAAGTAAATATGTTTTCCCAGTGTTTTGTGGTAAAATTAGGTGCCTCGACTTAGGGGCCTGTCACACATACCGAGATCGCTGATTTTGTGAGGCATCAGCGATCTCCTAGCGATCTCGCTGTGTGTGGCACGCATAAGCGACCAGCCCACCCGCCGGGTATCGCTGATCGTGCAGGAATGTACTGGGCCATTTTTTGATCGTTGGTCTCCCGCTGGCCAGCACGCATCGCTGCGTGTGGCAGCGGGAGACCATCCATCAGCGAGCTCCCACTGCTGTAAGCAGACCCTTAGTTACCCGCTGTGTACCTTAGATACCAGCGTGCTCACGCTGGGAGCTTGTATCCAAGGTAAACAGCGGGTAACTAAGTGCTTAGCTATTCTGACGACTCCCACCTACGTCCCTTAGGCGCCAACGAGGTCGCTCGTTGGTGTCAAGCACAGCGATGCATGCTGGCCAGCGGGACGCCAACGATCAAAAAATGGCCCAGGACATTCAAGCACGATCAGCGACATTGCCCAGTCGCCGCTATGTGTCATATGTAGAGAGATAGCTGGCGAGGTCGCTGTTGCGTCACAAAATGGGTGACGTTTCAGCGATCTCACTAACGATCTCGTTATGTGAGACAGGGCCTTTAGACCTTGGCAGAGCACTGATTTTATAGGACACGGTTTACTTTTACACATTTTGGTGGGCCCCAGGGGTTGGTTGGGCATTATTCAATTTCACACGTTGGTCCATTTGTTTACTTTACACATCACAAATATCATTAACCTGTACTAATCCTATCTGCCTTTCTGAGGTGAGAAGACCAAGACATTATGGTTTAAACTTGGGAGAATCCCAATTATTATAATATTATTATTATTATTATTATTATTACTACACATTTTTATAGTGCCATTTATTCTATGGTGCTTTACATGTGAAAAGGGGCAAATATAGACAAGTACAATAAACATAAGCAATACAAGGCATACATAAGTACAGAAGGAGAATCACAATATACTGATACTGCGGTTGCTGTGTCTTTAGAACAAGTAGATATACCCGATCTCATAGCTTTTACTGGTACTGTAAAAAAGCAGTTTAACCCCTTCCTGACATCAGACGTACTATCCCGTCCATGGGACCCAGGCCCCTATGCCCATGGACGGGATAGTACGTCTAGCGCGATCAGCAGCGCCCATGTGGTGAGCGCCGCTAATCGCGGCCGGGTGTCAGCTAATTATCACAGCTGACACCTGGCACAAAGTGTCAGGGGCGGTCACGGACCGCCCCCGACGCGTTAACCCCTTGCACACCGCGATCAAACATGATCGCGGTGTACCGGGGGTTAAAGGGAAGCATCGGCATGGAGGGGGCTCCCTCCGTGCTTCCCTGAGCCCCCCACAGCAGCGCAATGTGCAGCGCTGCTGCGGGGGGCTCCTTCCCTGCAGGCCCCCGAATCCAAGATGGCGACGGGGGCCTTCAGGGAGCCGGCTTCCTCAGTGCCTGCAAAGCGCAGGCATGAGGAAGTCTGCAGCAGTGCCTGTGACAGATCGCTGATCTGTCACAGTGATCTGTGATGTGACAGATCAGCGATCTGTCACAGGACAGTGATATCCCACCTGGGACTATGTAATAAAGTAAAAAAAAAAAAAAAAGTGTGTAATTAAAAATAAAAAAAAAAAAAATCGCCAAACAAATTAGGAAAAAAAAAATCCCCCAATAAACCCATTTTTTGGAAATAAAATAAAACAAAAAAACCCCCAAAAAACATAGAAGTACACATATCAGGTATCGCCGCATCCGTAACGACCCGCCCTATAAAATTGTCCCATTAGTTAACCCCTTTAGCGAACCCCTTAAAAAATAAAAAACGAAGCAAAAACATGGATTTTTGTGAGTACTCACCGTAAAATCCTTTTCTCCGAGACGCTCATTGGGGGACACAGACTGTGGGTGTGTGCTTCTGCCGTCTGGAGGCCGACACTAAGTGTACAAAAAAAGAGTTAGCTCCTCCTCCGCCGCATACACCCTCTCCCCTAGGCCGGGCGTAACTCAGTTTAGTGCATAAGCAGTAGGAGAACGCGCCTTAAACTCAGGCAAGAAACTATATGTCTGAAAAAGGGGCCACCCTAAACCTTGTACAAGGATTTGTATAACTCAAAATAAGTAAATGCCAACTGGCTGATAGGGTGGGTGCTGTGTCCCCCAATGAGCGTCTCGGAGAAAAGGATTTTACGGTGAGTACTCACAAAAATCCATGTTTCTCCTTCGTCTCATTGGGGGACACAGAGACTGTGGGACGTTCTAAAGCAGTCCTCTGGGCGGGATCTTAGCTCACCCAATCCATGCTAATTTGCGCCCCTGATTAGAGGTGCGCAACTGCTGCCTGGAGAATCTTTCTTCCCAGGCTTGCATCCGAGGATGCCTGGGTATGTACGTTATAATGTTTGACAAACGTATGCAAACTGGACCAGGTAGCTGCTTTGCACACCTGCTCCGCTGAAGCCTGGTGTCGCAGTGCCCATGAGGCACCCACTGCCCGTGCCGAGTGAGCCTTGATCCCTGCCGGAACCGGCGTGCCACTGATTTGATAAGATTCTTGGACCGTCAGGCGAACCCATCTGGCCAAAGTCGCTCTGGACGCAGCGAGCCCCTTCCGCCGCCCCTCTGGAACCACGAATAGAGAGTCTGTCTGGCGGAATGGCGCTGTCCTTGTCACATACCTCCTAAGAGCTCTTACAAGATCCAGGGTGTGCAAAGCCTTTTCTACCCTGTGCACCGGTGCCGGGCAAAATGAGGGTAAGACAATGTCTTCGTTGATATGAAATGCAGACACAACCTTCGGCAAGAAGGGAGGAGCTGGCCTTAAAACTACCTTATCTTTATAAAAGGTCAGGAACGGCGGTTTACAAGATAAGGCCGCCAATTCCGAAATCCGCCTAATAGACGTTATAGCTACTAGAAAAACGACCTTTCTGGACAGGTAAGGTAAGGAGACCTCTTGCAATGGTTCGAAAGGAGCCTCCTGAAGGGCCCTGAGCACCAAGTTCAGGTCCCATGATTCCGTCGGCGCTTTATAGGGGGGTACTAAATGTGCGACCCCCTGCATAAACGCCCTAACCTGCCAGACGGAAGCGACTTTTCGTTGGAAAAGCACCGACAGGGCCGAGATTTGCGTTCTGAGCGAACTCGGAGCCAACCCTGCGTCCAGCCCTGCCTGTAGAAAAGCCAGTACGTTGGGGATCGAAAAAACCAGAGGAGCCACTTCACGATCCCTACACCAACGGAAAAAAACTTCCCAAGTTCGATGATATACTCTCGCCGAGGAAGGCTTTCGGGCACTCACCATCGTGGCCGCCACATCGCGCCTGAATCCTGCCTGTGTTAACAGCCAAGATTCAATGGCCACGCCGTCAAACACAGGGCCCCTAAGTTCGGATGGCAGATCGGCCCCTGGGACAGTAAGTCCGGCCGATCTGGAAGACGCCAGGGTACGTCCACCACTAGTTGAACCAGATCTGCATACCAGGCCCGCCGGGGCCAGTCTGGGGCCAGCAGAATTGCTGGAACCTTCTCTCTCCTTATTTTCCTGATAACTCTTGGAAGCAGCGGAAGCGGGGGGAACAAGTACGGGAGACGAAACTGGCTCCACGGGAGCACCAGAGCGTCTGCTGCGATTGCCTGCGGATCGAGGGATCGAGCGACAAACCTTTGTACTTTGGCATTCTCTCTGGATGCCATAAGGTCCACGTCTGGTGTCCCCCACCGTTGGCAGATCTGCTGAAAGATCTCGGGGTGCAGGGACCATTCCCCTGCCGCGACCCCCTGTCGGCTGAGAAAATCTGCCGCCCAGTTTTCGACTCCCGGAATGTGCACCGCTGAAATTACCACGCGGTTCTTCTCTGCCCAACGCAGTACCAGCCCGACCTCGCGCATGGCTGCCTGGCTGCGCGTGCCCCCTTGATGGTTGACATATGCTACTGCTGTAGCATTGTCCGACTGAATGCGCACCGGCCGGTGTCTCAGGAAACACTGGAAATGTTGCAGGGCCAATCGTATTGCCCGTATCTCCAGAATGTTGATCGGGAGAACTATCTCCTGAATGGACCACCGCCCCTGGGCTGTGTGACTCTGGAAAACTGCTCCCCAACCTTGCAGGCTTGCATCGGTCGTCACCACCAACCATTGTTCCGGGGGAAAGGGTTTCCCCTGGACCAGAGACGAGTCGCGAGTCCACCACCGGAGTGAACGTCGGACCAAAGGAGACAACTTGCACCGATGACTGAGAGACAGCAGCCTCCGGTCCCATGCTGACAAGAGCGCATGCTGAAGCGGACGGAGATGGAACTGGGCAAACGGGATTGCCTCCATCGCCGCCACCATTCTGCCCAACACACTCATGCCGTACCGGATGGATCTGGTGCCCGGCTGTAGAAGGTTCCATACCCCTTGCTTGATTTTTCGCGCCTTGTCCTGAGGGAGGATCACCAGCCCCCGGGAGGTGTCGAAAATCATGCCTAGGAACACGATTCCTTGGGCTGGAACCAAGGACGACTTGCTCCGATTGATCAACCAGCCTAGACGGGCCAGGGTATCCAGAGTGATACTGACATTGTCCTGGCACTCCTGAAACGACGGCCCCTTTACCAAAAGGTCGTCCAGGTAAGGTAACACCGTTATGCCCCGTGCATGCAGGATGGCCATAACCACCGCCATTATCTTTGTAAAGACTCTGGGGGCAGTGGCTAAACCGAAGGGCAGAGCCACAAATTGGAAATGTCGTCCTCCGATCGCAAATCGCAGGAACCTCTGGTGTGGGGGAAATATCGGAATATGTAGATATGCATCCTGCACATCGATCGAGGCCAGGAATTCCCCTGGATCCATGGCTGCAATGACCGAGCGGAGGGACTCCATCCGGAATCGCCTGACCCTGATGAATCTGTTCAGGATCTTTAGATCCAGTACTGGCCTCACAGTCCCGTCTTTTTTGGGGACCGAAAACAGATTGGAGTAAAACCCCTGCGACTCTTCGCCCTGCGGCACTGGGGCGATGACCCCTTTGCGCTGTAGCGTCATTATAGCCTGTAACAAACTTTCCGCCTGCGAATCTGTCTTGGAAAGTCGGGAACGGAAGAATCGCTGTGGCGGCCGTCCGACAAACTCTATCTTGTACCCGGACGATATTAGTTCTGCCACCCAAGTGTCGCGTGTCACTGCGACCCAAACGTGGCTGAACCCTAGTAGGCGTCCGCCCACTCTGTCGTCCGTAGGTACGGAGCGCCTCCAGTCATTTAGCTGGAGGCTTTTGGGATCTGGCCCCCCCTCGCTCTGGGCAAACGGCCTCGGCCTCTACCCAGCGGATTGGCCCTGTAAGAGGTTTGCTTTTCCCTACTCTGGCCATCGTTTGCGGAGGAGTATGCCCTGGCCGAAGTCCCCCCCCAGGGGCTACGAAAGGGCCGAAAACGCCTCTGCGTTTGCCTGAATGCCGGGCAACTTCTCTGCTGCGGGAGGAAACTACTTCTCCCCCCTGTGGCTTCTGAGATAAGCCTATCAAGCTTCTCACCGAACAGCCGATTGCCCTGAAAAGGCAATGAGGTTAAGGATTTTTTAGAGATAGAATCCGCTTTCCACAGCCTCAGCCATAATGCACGCCTAATGGCGATCGCATTTGCTGCCGCCACAGCCGAACACTCGGCCGCGTCCAGTGAGGCGCTGACAAGATAATCACTCGCTCCTGATATCTGATTTGCCACCTCCAAGACCTCCGCGGGCAGATACCTGTCTTGGAGGGCCTTATACAGAGCGTCCCCCCACGAAACCATGGCTTTAGCCACCCAAGTTGCCGCAAAGGAGGGGGCCAGAGCCGACCCTGCTGCCTCATATACCGAGCGGGCAAGCCCGTCCATGAGGCGATCAGTTGGGTCCTTTATAGAAGAAACACTGGGTATCGACAATAGCGATCTTGATGCTAAACGTGATACCGGTGGGTCCACTACTGGCGACTCTACCCAACCCTTATGGAGCTCAGGAGGAAACGGATACTTTGCTTGCAGCGCTTTTTGCATTGCAAAACGCTTATCCGGGTGTTCTCTATGTTTCTGGACTAGCTCCTCAAACTCCGGATGCGTGGCAAACCTTCTATGTGGTCGCCTGGATTTCTTGAAAGAGACCTTGTGACCTGAGGCTGTGGGCACATCGTCCTCGATCTCTAATGTCTGGTTGACTGCCTCAATGAGACTGTCCACCGAGTCCTGGTACCCCAGGCTTTCTAGATTCCAGGCCTCCTCCTCCTCGCCCTCATCCTGATTGCTCCCTGAGCTCAGCGACGGGGAACGAGATGCCCTAATACCCGCCGCCGAAGCCCCGGAGGGCCCGGCCGACGGGGAACGAGCCCTTTTGATATGAGCTTGCCTGGTACTGGAGCGGCCTCTAACGGTTGGAGGGTCCTGAGACGAGGACGAGCTATCTCCCGCTGGCAGACCACCATCCTTGTCCCTGCCCGGGCCTTGAAGGGATTCAATTGCCCTTGTAAGGGACAGCATAGAATGCGATAAGGACACCGCCCATTCCGGGGGGTCCTGACCCCTGGGTTCTGAAACAGTGGGGGGCTCCTGGGCGCGCTCCGACTCGCAGGCTTCACAAAATTTACCCGCCTGTGCCTTTGGCAGCCTGACCCCACAGGACACGCAAACCGCGTATAGGAAAGAGTGAGCTTTCCCTTTGGCAGACATACTTGCACAAGCTGAAGGCAGGGTAGAAGGAGGAGGAGGGTAACCCCTTCCCTGACAACCAGTGCGGTTCTCCAAACGGAGTTGCACTCACCCACCGGCAGCGTCCCACTCCTGTTTGAAGTACCCCGGGAAACTCCGGATGCGTGGACGCGAGGTGGTAAGGCGGAAGTCTCCGCTCCGGGACTTGTGCGCCCGCCGTTCTCCACCCCCTGACCTCCAGGCCTCCTGCTCCTATACAGAGCGTCTCCCCATGCGACGTCAGTGGGCGGGACTTCCGGCTACCACCGGAAGTCGGCGGGCGGGGCCTCGCGCGATACTCACGGGCCTCCTCCTGCAGCGGGGGCCGCCGGCGGGCTTCCGGCCGCACTCCGGTACACGCGGCGTCCGGGTGCAGCGCCACTCTGGGCAAACGGCCTCGACCTCTACCGTTACTCACCGGGGCAAACTTGCGGTGCGCTCCAGGAGAGAGGCGAGCGAGAGAGACGGATCTCCCTAATATTAAAGGTGAGCAGGGCCATCCGCCGTGGGCTCCATCCCCGGCAGGGGGGGGGGGGGGGGGACTTCTGCCCCCTGTACTCGGCCACGTCCAGTAACTAGACCCCTCGGCTCACCTGCGCCTCCAATTCAACCCCTGGACTCACTACCTAGGGGTGGAAGGGGCCTCTATAAATTGTTGTTGTAGGAGAGGAACAACGTGGAGGCTGACCCCTGGGTTCTGCTCACACGTGCTCGCCTGATGAAGTTATGGGGAAACCGAATCCTCTTATCAGGATGCGTTTCCCCTCTTTAAAAAATAAAAAAGAAAAATGGTTGTCTGGCAAAAAGTCCCAGATGTGTCCCTCGGTGCGGGAGAGGACACGTGGAGGGTTACTCACACGTGGTCGCCCGTTGATGATTTGGGGAGATCGGACCCTCTCTATAGGATCCGTCGCCCCTGTCTTATCTTCATAGAAAAAGGAGGGAAAAAAAAAAAAAAATCTAGTCTGGAGCTCCAGACTGCGTGTGCCTCCATCAGACACTAAGCAAAAACTGAGTTACGCCCGGCCTAGGGGCGAGGGTGTATGCGGCGGAGGAGGAGCTAACTCTTTTTTTGTACACTTAGTGTCGGCCTCCAGACGGCAGAAGCACACACCCACAGTCTCTGTGTCCCCCAATGAGACAAAGGAGAAAATAATGATTTATTATCATACCGCCAAACAAAAAGTGCAATAACACGCGATCAAAAAGACGCATATAAATATCCATAGTACCGCTGAAAACGTCATCCTGTCACGCAAAAAAACGAGCCGCCACACAGCATCATCAGCGAAAAAATAAAAAAAAGTTATAGCTCGCAGAATAAAGCGATGCAAAAATTATTTATATAAAATAGTTTTCATTGCATAAAACCGACAAAACATAAAAAAAAGACCTAAATGAGGTATCGCTGTAACCGTACTGACCCGAAGAATAAAGCCGCTTTATCAATTTTACCGCACGCGGAACGGTGTAAATGCACTCCCCCAAAAGAAACGCTGGTTTTTGTTCATTCTGCGTCCCAAAAATCAGAATAAAAAGCGATCAAAAAATGTCACGTGCCCGAAAATGGTACCAATAAAAGCGTCAACTCGTCCCGCAAAAAATAAGACCTCACATGACTCGGTGGGTCAAAATACGGAAAAATTATAGCTCTCAATATGTGGTGATGCAAAAACTATTTTTACAATAAAAAGCGTCTTTTAGCGTGCGACAGCTGCCCAACATAAAAACCGCCATATATAGTAAATCAAACCCCCCGTTATCACCCCCTTAGTTAGAGAAAAATAATAAAATTAAAAGAAAATGTATTTATTTCCATTTTCCCATTAGGGTTAGGGCTAGGGTTAGGGCTAGGGCTGAGATTAGGGTTAGGGGTGTGTTGGCGTTAGGGTTGGATTTAGAATTGGGGGGTTTCCACTGTTTGGGCACATCAGCTGCCCTCCAAATGCAACATGGCGTCTGATCTCAATTCCAGCCAATTCTGAGTTGAAAAAGTCAAATGGTGCTCCTTCCCTTCCAAGCTCTGCCATGCGCCCAAACAGTGGAAACCCCCACATGTAGGGTATCAGCCTACTCAGGACAAATTGCAAAACAACTTTTGGGGTCCAATTTCTCCTGTTACCGTTAGGAAAATAAAAAATTGGGGGCAAAAATATCATTTTTGTGGAAAAAAATGATTTTTTTATTTTCACGCCCGGGCGTTATAAACTTCTGTGAAGCACTTTTGGGTTCAAAGTGCTCACCACACATCTAGATAAGTTCCGTGGGGGGCCTAGTGTCCAAAATGGGGTCATTTGTGGGGGGATTCCACTGTTTAGGTACATTAGGGGCTCTCCAAAGGCAACATGACACCCGCAGACCATTCCATCAAAGTCTGCATTCCAAAACGTCACTACTTCCCTTCCGAGCCCCGACGTGTGCCCATACAGTAGTTTTCTCCCACATATGGGGTATCAGTGTGCTCAGGACAAATTGGACAACAACTTTTGGGGTCCAATTTCCCCTGGTACCCTTGGGAAAATAAAAAAATTGTGGACTAATTGATCATGTTTGTGTAAAAAATAAGAATTTTTTATTTTCACGCCCGGGCGTTATAAACTTCTGTGAAGCACTGGGGGTTCAAAGTGCTCACCACACATCTAGATAAGTTCCTTGGGGGGTCTAGTTTCCAAAATGGGGTCACTTGTGGGGGGTTTCCACTGTTTAGGTACATCAGGGGCTCTCCAAACGTGACATGGCGTTCGATCAGAATGCCAGCCAATTTTGCATTGAAAAAGTCAAACGGCGCTCCTTCCCTTCTGAGCTCTGCCATGCGCCGAAACAGTGGTTCCCCCCCACATATCAGGTATCAGCGTACTCAGGACAAATTGCACAATAACTTTTGCAGTCCAATTTCTGCTGTTACCCTTGGTAAAATAAAAAAAATTGAACCTGAAGTATTTATTTTGTGAAAAAAAAGTTAGATGTTCATTTTTTTTTTTAATATTCAAAAAATTCCTGTGATGCACCTAAAGGGTTAATAAACTTCTCGAGTGTGGTTTTGAGCACCTTAAGGGGTGCAGTTTTTAGAATGGTGTCACGTTTGGGTATTTTCTATCATATAGACCCCTCAAAGTGGCTTCAAATGTGATGTGGTCCGTAAAAATAAAATGGTGTTGCAAAAATGAGAAAAACTTCCTAACAAAAAAAATTTTGGTTCCAAAATTGTGCTGATGTAAAGTAAGCATGTGGGCCACAGTGGCTCAGTGGTTAGCGCTGCAGCCTTGCAGCGCTGGGGTCCTGGGCTCGAATCCCACCAAGGACAACATCTGCAAGGAGTTTGTATGTTCTCCCCGTGTTTGCGTGGGTTTCCTCCGGGCAGTCCGGTTTCCTCCCACATTCTAAAAGACATACTAATAGGGAATTTAGATTGTGAGCCCTATCGGGGACAATGATGATGATGTGTGCAAACTGTAAAGCGCTGCGGAATATGTTAGCGCTATATAAAAATAAAGATTAATATTATGTGGAAAATGTTATTTATTAAGTTTTTTGTGTGCCGTATCTCTGTGATTTAAGGGCATAAAAATTCAAAGTTGGAAAATTGCGAAATTTTCACAATTTTCGCCAAATTTCCGTTTTTTTCACAAATAAACGCAAGTTATTTGAATGAAATTTTTCCCACTAACATGAAGTACAATATGTCACGAGAAAACAATGTCAATCACCGGGAGCCATGGAAGCGTTTCAGAGTTATTACCTCATAAAGGGACAGTGGTCAGAATTGTAAAAATTGGCCCGGTCATGAACATGCAAACCACCCTAGGGGGTGAAGGTGTTAAAATTTGCATAAAAAAAGCAGCAAAAACACAACGAGTGAACATAGCCTTACTTTAGATAGCACTCGCTCTGGGAAGCCAAGTGGTGTCAATCAAAAGCGGGACAAGCCACCACAACAGCCAAAGGAGGGGCACCCAGCTCTTGGCTTCTGACAGCTCACTATCTCTCAGTGACCTGCCCCCTAGTTTACATAGTTAATACATATATATATATATATATATATATATATATATATATATATTGAAAAAGCATGATTGCATGTGTAATGTGTATTTGATCCTTTAATTTGAGGCTATAAATAAATTCATATAAAAGAAAAAAAAAAGTATCTCAAAATGGCGCCGGACGCGCCTGCCCAGTAGCATCCATTGGCGATACAATAGATGCCAATGAGCAGGGGGCAGCTTTTATTTTTTTCTAGCAAGATGGCGCCGCCGACGAGGAATCACCTATCATATCACCGGTAGAAGCTACTGCGCAGGCGCAGTCGGCGCCATCTTAGTGGAGAGAATTTTTTTTGTCTCTAGCAAGATGGCGCCGCTGGCACCTGCGCAGTGGCATCTATCGGTCATCCAGTAAATGCTACTGCGCAGGCGGTGCCATCTTGGAGGCTTTTTTTTTTCCCTCTAGCTAAATGGCGCCACCGACGTCTGCCCAGTTGCAGCTAACGGATCGCTGATAGCTGCTACTGCGCAGGTAGCGGCATTTTCAGACACTTTTTTTTATGAATTTATTTATAGCATGAAATAAAAGAATTATATGGATAAATGCAGGTGCTATGATGCTGCAGCGCAGACACCGCCGTCTGCCTGCTGCAAGTGATTTTTTTTCCGATTATATATACTATTCATTATGTACAATAAGGGGCAGGTCAGTGAGGGATCAGTGACCTGTCATAAGCCATTCAGATGAATACCTAATGAATACCACATAAAGACCCCCCACAGGCCGCCCCGAAGCACGAGCATATCATTAACTCAAAACTGAAAATAAAGATTAAACAGCAACCACAAGACGGATTTCATCAGCAGGTATCTTTGTAATCACCGTACTCACCTAATATATGTTTGCAGACAGCAAAGGGCGACTTTGATTTTCTAAAGGAGAGAAATATGTGTTCTGCATGCTGCCGTTGTTCATTATTGACCATGGATGGCGGAGCCTAGAAAAGTAGAAAAGACTTCACATCAGGCAGGAAGTTAACATTTTTAGCCTTTTATTTTCATTTAGGACCGATTTCCTGTTTATCTACCCCTTCACAGGTGGGCAACACGTTCATGATAAGCGGTGGGACTAAAGCTATGGTCAGATTGCATTGAAGTCCTCTGACGGGTGGCCCATGTCAGAAAGGATTTGCTGATTTATAACTCAGATGCAAGGTTCTCACCTTTGCTATTATATTCGGGCACATCACCCATAGATTTCCATGGGAAAAAAATAAAAACATATACCTAAAAAGGTATTTAATGTTTCCTGTACAACTCTGCATATACACATGCATAATAGTACTAAAATTGCACCAAGAGGACTAAAATAAAACAAAGCACTTCTTTGGCTATATAAACAGTGATGAGTAGGTGAAGTGTAGGCACCAGAAGCTTCTCCAGCACTTACATCATAAGATGGGAGCAGAGCCTAAGGCTATGGTCACATCAGGTTTTGCCAGACATCAGAGGCTCCGTCAGGGATAACATCTGAGGACTTGAAATACAGGAATTATTGACTTTAAAGAGGCGGAGTCACTTTGGCTTTCCGTCTAAAGCCTGTTTTTTTTTTTTTTTTTTTTTTTTTTTATAGAGTTTCAGACGGAAGATACGACTGAGTCACAAGCAAAAAAAAAATAAAAAATTCGATGTAAACCAGACATAAGACTGCTCCACCCTGTGCTCGGATATATCATGCTGCGGTAGAAACCCCCCAGCACTTTATAAGCAGGGTAGACTCCTCACAGGAGGGGCCTCAGTGTACAAGCTCCACCCCTGCTGACACTGTAGGAAATATTGGAGAACCAATAGGTGAACGATCCAAGCTTCACTGCCAGGTTTATCAACAACCAGAAAAAGAAATGTGATTTTCTAATATAGTTTTGAAGGCTAAAGGAAGACCTTATGTCTTCCTTCAGCCTTCAAAACTAAGGAATGCTTCTCATTACTTAGTTTTCTGTCTCCATCTCCTTTTTAATCTAAATCTCTGGGTGAATAAAGGTTATCAGCCAAAAGCGATCATGCTCAAAGCCCTGAAGGTGATATATCCTCCATAAGACGCCTCAGTTCTGTAGAAACGGAAGTTCAATCAAATATACTAATCAAGGTGCACAGTGCACCTTCGGTGTGGCCAAAAGGCTCCATGTCACACCAAGCAATCACTAGTGGTGCCAGCGAGATATTATTTAAAGGGGATGTCTCAAATGAACTACCCCAGAAACTCAACTACAGGATAATATAATACTCCACAGCGAATAGTATAAATGAGCAGCCAGACACGACTAGGAGTTACAAGAATAAAATTTTCAACATTCAATAAACAAAATACACAGAGGGACAAAATTAAAAACTTGGACAAAGTCGCGGGCCAACCGTGATATTTATTAACAAAATGTGTACAACTGAACAAAGTACATTTTAATGAATAGACCTGAGACATAAAATATTATATTCTTATATTTTAGAGCAGTAAGAAGCATATGGCCCAAATTAATATGTAATAAAGAATAAAAAAAAACCTTGAATAATACAGATACAGTATAATGCCTACAAAAGTGCCCCCAAACACCGTACAATACCTCAACAGTGAATGCCACCACAGGCACGGTATGACGACCTTATTGTACTCCCCCTCCCCGACAAAGAATGGTGACCCTCATCAGTGTGTGATTCTCCAGCTGTAATCCCCACATAGTATAATGGGGCCCTGCATTGCCTTCCATACAGCATAATGGCCCCACATAGTGCTCCATACAGTATAATGGCCCCACATAGTGCTCCATACAGTATAATGACGCCACAGGGCTCCATACAGTGTAATAGGCAACACACTGTGCTCCACACAGTCTAATGATGCCACATAGGGCTCCATACAGTATAATAGGCAACACCCCGTGCTCCACACAGTATAATAGTCAACACACCGTGCTCCACACAGCATAATGGCCCCACATAGGGCTCCATACAGTATAATGGCCCCACATAGTGCTTCAAACAGTATAATGGCCCCACATAGTGCTTCATACAGTACAATGGCCAGATATTTTGCTCCATACAGTACAATAGGCAATTCATGTCAGCCGACTCTCCCTTGGCCGTTATTGCTTTCAACCATATCGGTATCTAAGATGTCGTTATATAGTTGAACGTGCCATGTCGGGCATCGCAGGCCAGATATGGCCAGTGAACCAGCGTTTGACATATGTGTTGTAGAGCTAGGATTTGATCCAAGCTTACCTGGCCTCACTAGTAATAAATAAAAAATATTACATTTACAATATATATCTATAATAATATAGAGTTATATTAATTTAGCAAAGCCAGGTAGGATAGGGTTAAACCCTAGCTCTGCAGGCCAGAATCTCTAAGAGACTGCACAGGCCGTGTGCACCAAACTGCAGGTATCACTGGATGCTATGGACAATAGCGGTTGTGATTGACAGAGCTGGGACCAGCCAAGGTCTATTTTGTTGGACAAGGCTAGGACAAGGACAAGATTAGGGATTTTGTATTTATGATTTTGTTTTGATACTGTGCAAGCAGTGAAAACAAACGTCACATTGTTCTGACCCAAGAATCCAGTGCCAGTGTGAACGTGAATCCCTACAACACATATCTCTAGAACAAACGGCTCTATTTGAGCACAGGCTCCAGCTACGGATATCTACTGAGGAAACAGCACCATCTAGAGGACAAACTGTCATTACCCTCAATTACACTAAATCGGAGATTGCGCTGGCATCTTTAGGGTAGAAAAGATATTGTACCTGCGAGCTTCAGACCCAACACTAAGCCGACCTAAAAGGGATTCCCTTGTGTCAATGCTTCCTACACACAGTGCAATGTAAAGACCTGGCCGGTTGTAAACTGGCCCAGAGTAACCCAGAGTACAACAATCGCTATATTGGCAGAGCTGCCAAGCTCAGTGATCAGCTGCAGCAGTGATATGCACTGTTGATGTGGCGTTCATACTGCAGACAAACCTGTTTTTTGTTACTTTAGACAAGAGCTGTCATTTGCATGCCAATTTAAAAAAAAAAAAAAACAACCCGTGAAACAACCCTTTAAGATTTTCCTTCACTGCAGTATGTCTTTGGAATAAATGTCACAAGTCATTTTAAAAACAGGATTTTGGTTGCTTAATGTAAAATCTGTTTCTCAGAGTCTTCATTGGGGGACACAGGAACCGTGGGTGTGTGCTGCTGTCACTAGGAGGTTGACACTATGCCATGAAAAAATTGTTAACTCCGCCTCTGCAGTAGGACAATCAGTTAGTGAAAAAGCAGTAGGAGGAGACATCATCATGTAAGTCATCATATATTCATTACAAGTAACAAAATCATGGGAGGTTTCTGTGTCCCCCAATGAAGACTGAGAAACAGATTTTACGGTAAGCAACCAAAATCCTGTTTTCTCTTTCGTCTCATTGGGGGACACAGGAACCGTTGTACGTCCAAAAGCAGTCCCTGAGGTGGGTGAAGACAAACTTCCTTCAGGTGGGAGAACTCACCACTGCCACCTGCAAGATTCTTCTGCCTAGGCTGGCGTCCGCTGAAGCATAGGTATGAACCTTATAGAACCTTGAAAAGTTATGCACGGACGACCATGTGGCTGCCTTGCACAACTGCATGGCTGACGCCCTATTGTGTACCGCCCAGGAGGTGCCCACCGCCCGGGTTGAATGGGCCTTGATGCCAGCAGGGGACACCCAGTCCTTCACCCGGTAGGCTTCCAGAATTGCCATTCTGATCAAGAGAGAAATTGTTGTCTTAGAGGCCAGAAGGCCTCTTCTCACCGCATTGGGGATAACAAAGAGCGAGTCTGCCTTCCTGAAGGGAGCGGTCCTGGCCAGATATTCCCTTTCTTTCTTTCTTTCTTTTTGGATTAATCACACGCTGGACTACGTGATCCCTTGCTCCCACACACCACAGGCTGTTTTCAAGTGAGCTGGTGAGATCTTTTTTCTTTCCTTGTTCAGAGATGAACAGCCCCCGCTGCCTAGAAGCTTTATGAAATCCCCGCCAAGAAGCGGTGGGCGGGGCCCTGCTCCGGCCTCCTGGTGCACCAAGATGGCGCTGGTACAGGAAGAGGAAGCCGAGGGGCGGAGCCTGCTGGAAGCCGGAATCTGGCGTCGGCCGTGGTGGGCTCCTACTGGAGCCCAGAGCCACAACTCTGCCACGGGAGGAGGCTGGAACCACGCTGCACCGCGTGGTTGAAAGTAAGTGTTGGCTCTTTACGTATAGAGCCATGGGCTGCAAGCCCGAGCACAGATTACAGCGGTCACATTCAGCCTAGGGCTGCTGGTGAGCAGAATATAAAACATTGCAGCCTCTTACCTCCAGTTCACCCCATAACAGGGGTCCGTTATTTGCATGAGAAGATTGCTGTCCCAAACCTTTTCTGCATGGCGTATCTCTCGATCATCAGGCTCTGGCGGGCGAGTGATGGGAGACAAAGGTCAGGACCAGGAGCGGCCACCTGAACACAAGTCCTGTGTTAGGGGTTAGGGTCCTGCCAGTGGGATTCATGAGGATACGGGGTGGCAGTACACGCCAGTCTCATAATCCCGTTGTGGGAATACAGATGTAGCAGATCTACTCTGTATCCCTCCATGGTTACCTGAAAAGGAATGACGCACACTGAGGTAGGCATGGGTCTGCGAGAGACCCCTGTCCACCTCCTGCTTACATTAAGCAAAAACTGATTGTCCTACAGCCGGTCGGAGGGGTGTACACTGCTGAGGCGGAGTTAACTATTTTTTCATGGCATAGTGTCAACCTCCTAGTGACAGCAGCACACACCCACGGTTCATCAGAGACACTTGGTGGGTTTCCGACTTTGGGCCGTGATTTACTAATCAAAAGTACTGCTCTTTGCGACTCAGGCCTTTTCAGTAAATGGGACAAAGCTGCAATCCCCTGCAAAGACACTGCAACGCTTAAGCTGTGTGCCCACGTAGCGTTTTTTTCAAGCGTTTCCGCGGCGTTTTTAAACGCGCGATTCTGTCACGGAAACGCTTAAGAAAAGCATTTCATTCAATCATAATTGAAAACGCACATGTGCCAATGGTGCGTTTTTTACAGCTGTGAAAACGCTTATCAGTAAAAAAAAAATGCAGCATGTTCATTAAATTTGCGGAATCGCATAGGAAAACGCATGCAAAAACGCTTGACAAACGCTAAAAAAGCGCGTCAAAAACCGCATGCGTTTTCCCGGGAGCAGGGTGTGCGATTCTGCTCAGGAATATTCTGCTTAAGAAACGCAACACCCACTTACAAAGCAATGCTGATTATGAATCGATTTCTCCTGCTGTTGTGCAAATGGAACAGACAACAGGTAGACATGACAGGCAATTACTAAGACTAAAGGAGTGGTTCTGCAGGGGGTGACCACAGACCATTTCTCTGTTCTCATCCTTTTTCGCTGTTTTGGTCACTTTTACATTTTGCCATTGCTCTCACCCTAGAGGTACAGTAGCATGAGGCAGTGTCTACCTGCTTAGGAAGTGCAGCTCATCCAGATTGGAACATCAATGTGATCTAAAGTAAGAAAAGTAGCCGTGTGTCAGCACAGTGTCCAGAGCTTGGAGCAGATACCAGGAGACGAGTAGGGGGCCGTAGGAGGGCAACAACCCAGCAGCAGGACCGCTAGCTCCTCCTCCTTTGTGCAAGTGGGAACAGAATAAGCAGTGCCAGAGCCCTGTAAAATGACCTGCAGCAAGCAACTAACATCTGTGTGTCAGCTCAAACTGTCAGAAACAGACTCCATGAAGACGGTATGAGGGCCCGACATCCATACGTGAGTGTTGTACTTACAACCCAACACCATGACGATTGATTAACATTTGCCAGAGAACACCAAGATTAGCAGATTCGACATTAATGCCCTGTGCTCTTCATGGATGAATGCAGGTTCACACTGAGCATATGTGACAGATGTGACTGAGTCTGGAGACACCATGGAGAACGTTCTGCTGCCAGCAAGATCCTTCAGCATGACCGGTTTGGCAGTGGTGTGGGGAGACATTTCTTTGGAGGCCTGCACAGCCCTCCACGTTAGCCAGAGGTACTGGGATGACATCCGCAGGCCCATTGTGAGACCATATGCAGGTTCACTGGGCCAGGAGACATGGAGGGGGCCATAGGAGGGCAACAACCCAGCAGCAAGACCACAACCTCCTCCTTTGTGCAAGGAGGAACAGTGCCAGAGCCCTGCAAAAGGACCTCCAGCAGGTCATTAACATCCATGTGCCTGCTCAAACTGTCAGAAACAGACTCCATGGGGGTAGTATGAGGGCCCGATGTCCACAAGTGGCTGTTGTACTTACAACCCAACACCAAGAAAGACGAGTGGCATTTACCAGAGAACACCAAGATGGGCTGATTGAATCTTGGTGCCTTGTGCTGTTCACGGAGGAGAACAGGTTCACACTGAGCACGTGACAGACGTGAGAGAGTCTGGAGACGCCATGGAGAACATTCTGCTGCCTGCAACATCCTCCAGTATGACCAGTTTGGCAGTGGGTCAGTAATGGTGTGGGGAGGTATTTCTTTGGAGGGCTGCAGAGCCCTCCATGTGCTAGCCTGAGGAACCAGGATGAGATCCTCAAATCCATTGTGAGACCATATGCAGGTGCAGAGGGCCCTTGGTTCCTTAAGATGCATGACAATGCTAGGCCTCAAGTGTGTCAGCAGTTCCTGCATGATGAAGGCATTGATGTTATTGACTGACCTGCCCATTCCCCTAACCTGAATCCAATCAAGAAAATCTGGGACATCATGTCTCGCTCTATCCACCAAAGCCATGTTGCACCACAGACTGTCCAGGAGTTCACTGATGCTTTAATCCAGGCCTGGGAGGAGATCCTTCAGCAGAACATCCACCGCCTCATCAGGAACATGCCCAGGCGTTGTAGGGAGGTCATATAGGCAAGAGGATGCCACACACACTACTGAGCATTATTTTCTTCTCGAGGCATTCCCAATGAAGTTGGATCAGTCTGTAAAGGCCCAGAGAGATCGCTGATTTCGTGACGCCACAGCGATCTCGCCAGTGAAATCGCTGTGTATGACATGGATCAGTGACCGGCCCCCCTGCCGGGTATCGCTGATCGTGCAGGATCGTCCTGGACCATTTTTTGATCGTTGGTCTCCCGCTGGCCAGCACGCATTTCTGCGTGTGGCAGCGAGAGACCAGCGATCAGCGATGCTGGTTTCCAATGTAAACAGTGGGTATCTAAGAGTTGCACGGCTCTTGGTTACCCGCTGTTTACATTGGAAACCAGCTTGCTCGCTGGTCCTGATCGCTGGAGGGGCTGTCTATGTGACAGCTCACAGCAATCAGCCTAACAATGTCCCAGCGATCCCATCCATGTTGGATCGTTGGTGGGATCGCTGGGACATCGTTATGTGTAACGGGGCCTATATTTGATTTTCCACTTTGATTTTGAGTATCTTTCCAAATCCAGACCTCCATGGGATATAATTTTGTTTTACAGTGATCATTTTTAGGTTTTATTGTTCTCAACGCATTCCACTATGTAACGAATAAAGATTTCCAACAAGAATATTTCATTCAGTGATCTCTAGGACGTGGCATTTTAGAGTTCCCTTTATTTTTTTGAGCACTGTACTTAACACGTGCACTTGATATTCACGTAACACTTTGGTTATAACAGGATAAATTCCACTAACTAAATATTAGGAAATTGCCAATTACGCAAGACTATAAGCAAAAACTTTAGATTATCATTAGAGACAGTGAGTAGTCCCGATTCATTAAAGGGGTAGTCTCAACTTGTCTCTTGAGCAGCTCAGGGCTATGCAGTCTCCTCACTTCATGGCAGGGCGGGCTCTTCTAATTGAGTGACAGCTCTGGTGAATAGTAATACTGTAGTATTTATAGAAATACAAGCTTAGCACAAGGTCTGATGAAACACATTCAGCCATCAGTGGTTTGTTCTTGAGTCTGCACTGCTATCCCTGTATTTACACAGAGAGATAATGTCATTTGAACAAGCAGACAACTCTAGACTATGAGTAGAGGGCCTTGAGAAAGACTGTGATAGCTGGGGGGCTGGTGATTTAGAACTGCATCTCTTCAAAAGATTAGGAGGGGGAGGGAGGGCGATGAGAAGCTAACTGCTGTATAGAAATCAAAGGTGCTAGAGAGACCTGTCTGTGAGGTTAAAACATAAGAGGCTGAGATCTAGGGAAGCCAGCTGTACTTTATGAAAGACAACAGTGGTTATTGCAGGAGAATGAGAAAAAGCAAGTCAGATGTAGAGTGGAATAAAACTTGATAAAAAAAGAAATGTAAATAAATATGGTACCGCTGAGAGAGAAAAAAATTAACAAAAAAAAAAAAAACGATACAGCTCCATCAGCGGAAAAGAAAAAAAAAAAAAAGCTCTCGGAATAAAGTGATCCAAAAATAATTATTTTTTCTATAAAAAGTCTGTGTAAAATGTGCCAAAGCATAAAAAATTATATAAATGTGGACGCTGTAATTGTACTGACCCGAAGAATAATTCCTTATCAATTTTACCACATGTGGAATCGTAAAAAAAAACAACAACAAAAAAAAAAAACAGAACACAATTCCTGAATTACTGGTTTTTGTCTATTCTGCCTCCCAATAATCAGAATAGAAAATGCTAAAAAAAAAAAAAAAAAAGTCATGTGCCCGAAAATGGAAACAATAAAAATGTCAACTCATCCTGCAAAAACAAAAACAAACAAACAAAAAAAAACAAGTAGTCACATGACTGTCGACCGAAATCTGGAAAAATTATAGCAATCAAAATCTGGCGATACAAAAACTATTGTTGGTAGCAAATTGGTACAGTCATATGTTAAAGTTTGGGCACCCCTATTAATGTTAACCTTTTTTCTTTATAACAATTTTGTTTTTTGCAACAGCCATTTCAGTTTCATATATCTAATAAGTGATGGACTCAGTTATATTTCTGGATTCAAATGAGGTTTATTGTACTAACAGAAAATGTGCAATCTGCACATAGCCTAAAGTGCCAAAAAGCGCCCGTGCAATTGTGCAAATAAAACAGCAACCTATGCTACACCGCCTTATATTGTTTTTATTTAAGGACCAAAATAACATATCATATACCCCCAGCTGTGTCCTAGTGTATTCTGGTATTCAATTCCAGGTAACACTATCTCAGCTTGTTATACCAAACATTAATTTTAAATCATCTGTGGTAAGCCTATATGAAAAATCCAGCTTCCACCATGGATCCTTAATTTCAACAATATATATCCCCTTCAAAAATAAGGCGGACTAAATATGTTCCTAATACTCTGTATAGGAACACTCAAACTGGCGTCTCATTATCACAAGTCAATGTAACATACACTCACTGGCCACTTTATTAGGTACACCATGCTAGTAAGGGGTTGGACCCCCTTTTGCCTTCAGAACTGCCTCAATTCTTCGTGGCAGAGATTCAACAAGGTGCTGGAAGCATTCCTCAGAGATTTTGGACCATATTGACATGATGGCATCACACAGTTGGCGCAGATTTGTCGGCTGCACATCCCTGATGCGAATCTCCCGTTCCACCACATCCCAAAGATGCTCTATTGGATTGAGATCTGGTGACTGAGGAGGCCATTTGAGTACAGTGAACTCATTGTCATGTTCAAGAAACCAATCTGAGATGATTCGAGCTTTATGACATGGCGCATTATCCTGCTGAAAGTAGCCATCAGATGTTGGGTACATTGTGGTCATAAAGGGATGGACATGGTCAGCAACAATACTCAGGTAGGCTGTGGCGTTGCAACGATGCTCAATTGGTACCAAGGGGCCCAAAGAGTGCCAAGAAAAAATTCCCCACACCATGACACCACCACCACCAGCCTGAACCGTTGATACAAGGCAGGATGGATCCATGCTTTCATGTTGTTTACGCCAAATTCTGACCCTACCATCCGAATGTCGCAGCAGAAATCGAGACTCATCAGACCAGGCAACGTTTTTCCAATCTTCTACTGTCCAATTTCGATGAGCTTGTGCAAATTTTAGCCTCAGTTTCCTGTTCTTAGCTGAGAGGAGTGGTACCCAGTGTGGTCTTCTGCTGCTGTAGCCCATCTGCCTCAAAGTTCGACGCACTGTGCGTTCAGAGATGCTCTTCTGCCTACCTTGGTTGTAACGGGTGACAATTTGAGTCACTGTTGCCTTTCTATCAGCTCGAACCAGTCTGCCCATTCTCCTCTGACCTCTGGCATCAACAAGGCATTTCCGGCCACAGAACTGCCGCTCACTGGTTTTTTTTTCTTTTTCGGACCATTCTCTGTAAACCCTAGAGATGGTTGTGCGTGAAAATCCCAGTAGATCAGCAGTTTCTGAAATACTCAGACCAGCCCTTCTGGCACCAACAATCATGCCACGTTCAAAGGCACTCAAATCACCTTTCTTCCCCATACTGATGCTCGGTTTGAACTGCAGGAGATTGTCTTGACCATGTCTACATGCCTAAATGCACTGAGTTGCCGCCATGTGATTGGCTGATTAGAAATTAAGTCTTAACACACAGTTGGACAGGTGTACCTAATAAAGTGGCCAGTGAGTGTATATCACACCTATGGAGCACAGTAAATCGGGATATAGTACATTCCTCATTAATACTGCATTTATAATACTCTCATGGTGGACCATATAAATATGTCATTGTACTTATCTCAGGTATATTATTAACTAGATTTGCGGGGGTCATAAATAAAACGAAAAATCTCAACTAATCGGCAATTAATCCGTTGCTGAATTACCCATATAATGGACATTTTGTCACGACTTCCATACCCAATTCATTATATGCCATATAAAAAATGGAAGAAGGCTAAATTAGACGTGTCTATGGTAGCTTCCTCACATGTATATAATCAGAAGGTATCAAACTTGAACATCACATGGAATGTTATTGCATGTTTGTATAGGGACACCACGGATCTTCTTAAAGCTTATAGAAAGATAGAAAAGGGTGCTCACTAAATCTCTCCCTATTAACCTCTCACTACCTGTTCCCTGCCTAACGTGGAGGATGGCACCCTAAGAACCTGCGCAAGTGGCCTCCACTCAACGGCGGCTCTCCCTAGATTAAATGACCCTGTAATTTTCTCCCTACAAGAAGGAAGAATAGGTAAGTATTTCATTGAGTACCTTGGGGTGCACTGATTGTAGGCAGAAGATCCAGAAAGTTTCTCTTTGGAGGAAATGGCATGAAAAAAATAAAACCAATTTGTTCATTCTGCCACCCAAAGATCGCAGTAAGGCTCAGTGCATTTTTATCCTGCGCTCTATGCTGAGCACTTACACCAGTTTCCTTGTAAATCTCTGAAATATGCGATTCAGACAGAACCCCTATAATGAGGCAGATGGAGGCACTGTGGATGCAGTCTGGCTGCCTATGATCTGGCGGTGTCTTTTTAGGAGAACATAAAAGAGCGGTCAGCCACAGTTTTGTGCACTTCTGAAAAGAAAAAAAAAAAAAAAAAAAAAGGGCACTGCTCAATAGAGGCCAGACGAAGTTCACAGTAACTGCTGCCTCATTATACTGAATGGATCCTTCGGGGGTTTCATCAGTCACATCACTCAAATTTAGATGGAAACCACAAAAGTAAGTGCTCAGGTTAGAGCGAAGGATAAATGTGATCCCACACTTTATGTAAAATGTTGCCAAAAAAAGCTTCAACTCGATCTGCAAAAAAAAAAAAAACACAAGGGCCATCATCTGTTAATAGAAATATAGGGGACTTCTACATTACTTGTAGTACACAGGCTCTGAAAAAGCAAAATGGCTCCTGGCCACCCCAAAACAAATTCAGCAAAGTCTGCCCTCCCAAGTCCAAATGCCACTCTTTCTTCTGAGCCCCATAGTGTGTCTAAACCACAGTCAGCATCCACGTTTGGCAATTCTGTAGCGATGAGAACCTGCCTAATTTACAGGTGCATGAGCTGGGCAACGTACTGGTAACTACAGCAGTTTGCAACTTTCACTCAGCAACAGCCACTGCTGCTTGTTTCTGGCAACCATTCAGGGAGTCAAAATGGTCACTACAATTGTAGATAAATTCTCAAAGGGGTATAATTTCCAAAATTGGGTCACTTGAGAGGTGGGGGGGTGAATCTAATCTGCTAGTACTTAGAGGCTATGTATATCAAGTCCACAAACTATTATAGGAAAATCTGCTCTCTAAAAGACATATAGCACTCTGTCCCTGCTGAGTCTCGCCATATGCAGTACTGTACAATCATATATTGGGTATTTCTACAGTCAGCAGAAATTGTAGGACAAATTTTGGTGCCATTTTTACCCATTTCCCACTGTGACAATGACTGGGGCTAAAAGAAAATGTTGGTGGTAAAAATGTATTTTTTTTCTTTACCATCCAACGGTATAAAATTCTATGACCCACCTGTGGTGTTGGCGGTAGTTCTGCTCTTCTGTCATCTCAGGGCCTCTGCCAATGTGACATGACACCCTCAAATCAGTCCAGCAAATTCTGCAACTCCAGTATGGTACTTCTTCCCTTCTGGGCACTGTGCCTCAAAAGTAGTTTTCTACCACACATAGGGTAGCTGCGCACTCAGGAGAAATTGCAAAAACACATTTTGGGTTTGATTTTCTCCTATTAATCTTGGGAAAATAAAAAAAATGTGTGCCAAAATGTTCATTTTTTTTTTTCACAGCTCTACGTTATAAATTTCCGTGAAGCACCTAGGGTTTCAAGGCGCACCCCACACATCTAGCTATGTTCCTTAGGTGGTCTAGTTTCCAAAATGGGGTCACTTGTGGGGGGATTTCCACTGTTTAGGCACATCAGGGGCTCTCCAAACGCAACATGACACCTCCAGAACATTCCATCAAAATCTGAGTTCAAAGACGTCACTCCTTCCTTTGAGCCCTGTCGTACGCCCAAACAGTAATTTTTCACCACACATGGGGTATCTATGTACTCACGAAAAAAAATTGCACAACAAAATTTTGGGTCTGTTTTCTGTTACAATTGTGAAAATAAGAAGTTGGGGGGGCAAAATAACATTTGGGGGGAAAAATAGAATTAGACTTACCGGTAATTCGATTTCTAGAAACCTTCCACGACCGCATAGGAGGTTGTCTCCACACCCTAATGGGGGACAGGAAGCACGAGAAGTCAAAAGGTCCCTCCCACCAGTGACTTATAACTGATTACCATAGCACCGGTTACCTCAAGATTCTCAGAATTTTTCCAAGAATGCAGGGAGGGAAATAGTGGTGTCGTGGAAGGTTTCTAGAAACCGAATTACCGGTAAGTCTAATTCTATTTTCACTAGCAATCTTCCACGACAGCATGGGAGGCATAACAACATATACTTCCCCGAGGGGGGGGGGGGGGACAACGGCCTGAAGACCTTTTCGGCCAAAGACTAGATCCCTGTTGGACACAAGGTCTAATCTATAGTGTTTAGTAAAGGTATGTAAGGAGGACCAGGTTGCTGCCTTACAAATTTGCTCTGAAGATGCGCCTGCCCTCTCAGCCCATGAAGTAGAGGTAGATCGTGTTGAATGCGTTTTGATCCCTGCAGGGGGGAGTGATGTTTTGCGCCAGGTATGCTTCAGAGATAGCCTTTTTAATCCAATTGGCAATGGTGTTCTTTGCCACCTTGTTTCCTCTGTTTGCACCAGAGGTATGGATAAATAAGTTGTGGTCGATTCTATAGGGTTCGGTATACTCCAAGTAGTGGAGAATTATACGTCTTACATCCAGCGTATGAAACAGCTCCTCTTTGGAGTTTGCTGGGTTTTGGCAGAATGAAGGAAGAATTATATTTTGAGATCTATGGAAGTCGGACACAACCTTCGGCAGAAAAGACGGATCAAGGGAGAGGACTACGGAATCATCTCTAATGGTTAGGTAGGGTTCCCTGATTGAAAGAGCTTGGAGTTCTCCCACTCGCCTTGCTGAAGTTATTGCTATAAGAAAAGCCATTTTATAGGTGAGGTGTTGAGAAGTACAGGATGACAGGGGCTCGAAGGGTGACTGAGTGAGTCCCGTAAGTACCACATTCAAGTCCCATGGAGGAACAGCAACTAGATTCTTTGGATGTAGCCTAGCAGCTGATGTCATTAATCTTCTTATCCACCTGTGGTTAGCCAAGTCACAGTCAAACAGAGCTTAATGCTGATACCTGTACTTTCAGTGTGCTAGGTTTTAGACCTAGTTCCATCCAACTCTGTAAGAAATCCAGGATACAGGAAATGCTAGGGTTTTCTGGGTCGGGCAGATCTGGCAGATAACATGAGGAGAACTTTTTCCATATTTTATAATATATAGCAATGGTGACCGGTTTCCGAGATTTCTGGAGGGTTTTTATTACCGCCTCTGATAGCCCCCTGGTCCTCAGGATCTGGGCTTCAGTAGCCAGGCCACTAACTTCATACCCCTGAGGTTCGGGTGATGCAGAGGGCCCTGCAAGAGAAGGTCGTCTTCTATGGGTAGGATAAATGGCCTGTCTACCTGTAGTAGCTCTGTGATTAGAGAGTACCAGCTCCTCTTTGGCCATAGTGGAGTTACTAGGATGGTTGGAGTTTGATCCTCCCGGATCTTCCTCAAGGTTGCGGCAAGAATTGGAACTGGCGGGAAGGCATATGCTAGATGGAACCTCCATCTGTGGGCGAAGGCATCCACTCCCAGGGATCTGTCCTTGGGATTCAGGGAGAAGTAGTTTCTCAGCTGGGCATTTTCTCCTGAGGCTAGTAGGTCCACCTCCGGGAGGCCCCACCTGTTGACTAGTTTCTGAAAGATTCTTTTGTTTAGGGTCCACTCGCCAGGCTGGATACATTTTCTGCTTAGGAAATCTACCTGAAGATTGGCGGTACCCCTTAGGTGGATTGCTGTCAGGGATCTGAGATGTCTTTCGGCCCAGCAAAATATTCGGCTTGAGAGGCTCTCCAAGTTGCTGGATCTTGTGCCGCACTGGTGCCCGAGTTGGGCCACAGTTGTGATGTTGTCCGAGTAGACTGATATGATGGCCCTGGACTAGGTGTTTTGCTGCTAGTAGAGCCTCCTCCACCGCTTTCAGTTCACTGAAGTTTGAGGAACCTGCGCTCACTTTCTGGCTCCATAACCCCTGGAATGGGTGTCGAGACACTACAGCTCCCCAGCCTTTTTTGCTGGCATCTGTTGTTACCGTGACTAGGGGGGTCTGGGACCAGTTGATTCCCTTGCACAGGTTTTTGTGGTCCATCCAGCATGCTAGCGAGGCCTTCACCGCTCCTGGGGAACAACCACGGGAAGGGCAGTCTCCAATGAAGG
This sequence comes from Dendrobates tinctorius, assembly GCF_039654945.1. Lineage (NCBI taxonomy): Eukaryota > Metazoa > Chordata > Amphibia > Anura > Dendrobatidae > Dendrobates > Dendrobates tinctorius. Next base: position 19,358,773 of record NW_027361743.1, on the reverse strand, counting down.
AAACCACCTATGCCAAAACATGGTATCCATCCACATACAGCTGTTTCGGGGTATTGCCCCTCATCAGTGTGGAGTAGGAAACTGGCTGGTAGGAGCAATGCCTAGTAAAAAGACTATGAAGAGGAGGATGAATGAACTCATGGAGATCAACATCCGACACTGCGGAGACACCATCACGTGTTTCTCAACGCAGTGATTCTAGAGCACTGCCCCCAGTTCATTCATCCTCCTCTTCATAGTCTTTTTACTAGGCATTGCTCCTACCAGCCAGTTTCCTACTCCACACTGATGAGGGGCAATACCCCGAAACAGCTGTATGTGGATGGATACCATGTTTTGGCATAGGTGGTTTCCTTCATTGGAGACTGCCCTTCCCGTGGTTGTTCCTTCCCGGACAAAGACCTGGCTGGTCATTGCTTGCGTTGAGAAACACGTGATGGTGTCTCCGCGGCTTCTGTTTTGCATGTTTTGCATATTTCCCATAAGGGATGGGGGCAGTGCTCTAGAATCACTGCGTTGAGAAACACGTGATGGTGTCTCCGCAGTGTCGGATGTTGATCTCCATGAGTTCATTCATCCTCCTCTTCATAGTCTTTTTACTAGGCATTGCTCCTACCAGCCAGTTTCCTACTCCACACTGATGAGGGGCAATACCCCGAAACAGCTGTATGTGGATGGATACCATGTTTTGGCATAGGTGGTTTCCTTCATTGGAGACTGCCCTTCCCGTGGTTGTTCCTTCCCGGACAAAGACCTGGCTGGTCATTGCTTGCGTTGAGAAACACGTGATGGTGTCTCCGCGGCTTCTGTTTTGCATGACCCTAGGATGGACATGGCTGACCTGAGGGTCGGGGACCTCTGTTCCCTGAATTTTGAGATCCTTGATATTATGGATCTCTGATGTTCCTCCGGGAAGAAGGACATTTGATTCTTTGAATATAACAGGATTCCTAAGAATTTCACCACCTGGGACGGCTGGATTTGTGATTTTTTTATGTTCGGGATCCACCCTAATGACTGGAGAATATCCAGAGTCTAAGCCACTTGATGTTCCAGGGTCTTGTAGGAGGCTGCTATTACCAGTAGGTCGTCCAAGTAGGGTACAATACATATGCCCTGACTTCTGATGTGAGGCAAAGCCTCCGTCATGATCTTGGAGAATACTCGAGGGGCAGATGATATCCCAAAGGGAAGCACATTGTACTGAAAGTGCCTTATTTCTGGACCTTGCTGGATCGCAAACCTCAGATATTTTCTGTGGGAAGGATGGGGATGTGGAAATAAGCATCCTTCAGATCTATAGTTGCCATAAAGTAAGACAGCCCTATCAGAGGAATGGCGGTCTTTACCGACTCCATCTTGAATCTGTGGTATGCAATGTGTCGGTTGAGGCCTTTCAGATTTATTATTATTCTCGCCTCCCCTGTGGGCTTCCTTACTAGGAACAATCTGGAATAATGCCCCCTTCCCTGCTACTCCACAGGAACCCGAGAGATGGCATTTAACTGTAGGAGAAGCTGAATGCCAGAATTTAGAGCCGGAATCTCCCGAGATGGTAGGGAGGTAACTCTTATACCCCGCGGGGGGGGGGGGGAGGATTCGAGTTCCAGCTGTAGGCCCTCTCCGATCACACTGAGGACCCAGGGGCTGCTGGAGATTAAATGCAAAGCGAGAAAGAACCTCAAAAGCCTTCCCCCCACCGGCATCGAGTCATTGTTTTTCCTGGGGCTGTTGCTGCTGCTGGGGAACCAGGATGTTCCTGCCTTTCCCTTTAGCATAGCTCCATCTTCCAGTCTTTCCCTTCCCTCGCGGCTGGGATGACCGATTCTGGGGGGGCTCGAAAAAGACGCTTTTTTGTGGTTCTCGGCTCTGGAAGTACCTTCTTATTATCTGAGGCCTTCTCCAGAATTTCGTCTAAGGCAGGGCCAAAGACATGTTCACCTTTGAAAGGTAAAGAGCAGAGTTTGACCTTAGATGTAACATCCCCACTCCACGTTTTAAGCCAGAGGGCACGTCTGGCAGAATTTGACTGTACCATGGCTCTGGCAGAGGTACGGATCATCTCCACTGTTGCATCTACCAGGAAGCCAATGGCTCTTTGCAAAATAGGGAGGGAGTTAAGGAGGTCACTTCTCGAGGTACCACGAGAAATATGGCTCTCTAGCTCCTCAATCCATTGGAAGAGAGACCTAGACTCACAAGTGGACGCAATTCCTGATTTTAAAGTAAAGGCAGAGGTTTCCCATGTTTTTCTCAGGAGGCTTTCTGCTTTACGGTCCATCGGGTCTCTAAGCTGGGACGCATCATCAAACGGCAGAACTGTCTTTTTTACCACCCTTGCCACCTGGACAACTTCCGGGATGTCCCATTTAAACTCCTCTCCCTCCAGGGGACGTCTATATCGAAGCTCTGAAGGGGCTGAGTAGCGTTTTTCTGGGTACTCCCATTCCTGGGAGATCACATCTGCTATACTCTTATGAACTGGAAAGCCTGGACGTTTGGGTCCTTCATATCCCCCAAACATGCGATCCTGTGCTGTCTGTGTAACTGGTTCCTCTTCTAGGCCCATAGTGGCGCGTACTGCGCTGATCAACTCCTCCACATATTCCGTGGGCAGGAGGTACTTTCTAGTGTCGGCCGACTTAGAGGTTCCCGGTTGCTCCCAATTTTCGGAGCCTGAATTGTATGATCTTTCAGATTCGGACTCTGAATCCTCTACCTGAACTCTCCGTTTTTTCGAGGGTGGTGAGCCCATAATCGGAGTGCGCGGAGGTGGTGGAGGGGGGGGGCAGGGCGGCTAAAGAGGCCTGAACCTGATTAGTGACCAAGCTACGGATCTCATCAATTAATGATGGGTGCTCAGCCCTGACTACTTTATCCTTGCAAGCTTGACATAGCTTTTTCTCCCAGTTTGAAGGGAGCTTTGTACTGCATATAGCACATTTGGCTGATTTGCTGGAAGTATTGGTGCTTTATGGGCAGACTTTTCTCCCTATAAGAAAAAGGGGGAGAAGTATTTTGAGGACTTCTATCCCGAATCGCACCACTAGGACCCACCCCCAGGTACACTCACTGTGGCTGGGGCAGCGCTGGGCTCTGCAGACGCAGGGCAGGAAGACTCCTCCATGCTAAAGGGATTCTGTGTCTTACCTGTCGGCGTCTTCCAGCGGGTTAATAACAGGTTAACTCCGCCCTCAGCGCAATCATTTGTTTCCCCCTCCTCCTCCCTGGGTACCGGAGCAGGCACAGCAAGCGCTGGCGAGCTCCACACGCCGGCAACAGGATGGGGGCCGCCATGACAGCGCGTGACGTCACTTCCGGGTATCGCACTGCGCGCAGGGGGAGGAGGAGAGACCAGAGAGCTACAGGAGGCCTCCGGTCAGGGATCACTGGCCCGCTTTACACCCCCCATCGGGGAGCGCGGGAGGGCCAGGAACGGTCCCGAATTCACAGGAAGACGGGAGCAAAACGGAGGAGGGGAGGCAGCGCCACCGACCACCACTGCCCAGCTTTTGGATCTCCAGGTACGCTGCAGCAGCCGGCCATACAGCATACCAGACTCTCCATGCCCCATGGGGGACAGGAAAGACACTGTGAGAGGGAGGTGGGAGGGACCTTTTAACCTCTCGTTCTTCCTGTCCCACATTGGGGCGTGGAGACAACCTCCTATGCTGTCGTGCAAGGTTGCTAGAGAAAATCTGATTTTTTTTTTTGTTTTCACAGCTTGTTATAAACTTCTGTGAACCACCTGGAGGTTCAAGGTGCTCAGCACACATCTAGTTCCCTAAGGGGTCTAGTTTCCAAAATGGTGTCACTTTGGGGTTTCCACTGTTTATGCACATATCAGGGGCTCTCCAAATGCGACATGGCATCTGCTAATTATTCCAGCAAATTTTGTATTAAAAATCAAATGGCGCCCCTTCCTTTCAGAGCCCTGCCATGCGCCCAAACATTGTTTTTCCCTCACATAGTGGGTATTGGCATGCTCAGGTGAAATTGGAAAACAAATATGAGTCCATTTTTTCCTGTTACCCTTGTGAAACTAAAAAAAAATTGGGTCTAAAGTAAAATTTGTGAAAAAAATATTAAATGTTATTTCAGCAAATTTTACCTGCAGAAAGTCAAATGGTGCTCCTTCCCTTCCGAGCCCTGTCATGTGCTCAAACAGTGGTTTTCCCCCACAAATGGGGTATCTGCGTACTCAGGAGAAATTGTACAACAAACTGGTGCAATTTCTCCAATTTAACCTTATGAACATAAAAAGGAAAATTTTTGTGAAAAATAAGTCATACGTTTATTTTTTCCTTCCACACTCCATAAATTCCTGTGAAGCACTTGAAGGGTTAATGAACTTCTTGAATGTTTGAGTGCCTTGAGGGGTACAGTTTTTAGAATGGTGTCACTTGGGTATTTTCTGTCATATAGGCTCCTAAAAGTCACTTAAAGGTGGTCCGAAAAAAATGTTTTTGTAAAAATGAGAAAATGCTAGTCAAATTTTAACCCTTATAACTTAACAAAAAAAAAAAATTGTGTTTCAAAAATGGTATTGATGTAAAGTAGACATGTGGGAAATGTTATTTATTAACCATTTTGTGTGACATAACTCTGATTTATCCCCTTTCCGACATCGGGCGTAATAGTACACCAATGTCGGACTCCCCCTGTTTGGTGAGGGCTCCGGCGCTGAGCCCGCACCTTTCCAGGCACATGACAGCTGATATATACAGCTAACATGTGCCCGCAACAACCGCGGGTGGAATCACAATGCACCCGCGGCATTTAACTCACTCTTGCTGGAAGTGCATTACTAAACCCGCCCATCGGTGACCCCGACACTTGATCATGGGTCACCAATGGGTCAGCATGACAACCAGAGGTTTCCAGCAGACCTCTATGGCTGTCATAGTCGGCGCTCATAGCAAGTGGGCATTTCTGCTACATACAGGCCATCTTATCGTCGCCTGTATGTAGCAGAGCCGATCGGACAACTGCAGCTTCTAGACTCCCATGGAGACTATTGAAGCATGCAAAAAAGTATTTAAAAAATAAAAACAAAAATTTAAAATCACCCCCCTTTCACCTCATTCAAATTAAAACAATTAAAAAAAAAAATCAAATATACACATATTTGGTATCGCCGCGCTCAGAATCGCCCGATCTGTCAATTTAAAAATAATTAATCCGATCGGTAAACGGTGTAGCAAACAAAAAAAGTCAAAACACCAGAATTATGCTTTTTTTGTCGCTGCAACGTTGAATTAAAATGCAATAACGGCGATCAAAAGATCGTATTCACACCAAAATGGTATTATTAAAAACGTCAGCCCGGCGCGCAAAAAATAAGCTTTCATTCAGCCCCATATCACAAACAATGGAGATGCTACAGGTTTCAGAAAATGACGCTTTAATTTTTTCTTTTAAAAACAAAACTTTGAATTTTTTTTCACCATTTAAAGGGAATCTGTCACTTATTTTTTCGCATATAAGAGGCGGCCATCGCCATCAGGGGCATATTTACAGCATTCTGAAAGAATGAAAGAAAAAAATGTGTTATACTCACCAGGGGAAAGCGCGGTCCGGGTCCGATGGGTGTCGCGGTCCGGCGCAGGCGTACTGCTCTGCCCTGTTGAGGGCCGAGCAGAGTACTGCAGTGCGCAGGCGCCGGACCTCTCTGACCTTTCCCGACCCCTGCACACTGCAGTACTCAGCTCTGCCCTCGACAGGGCAGAGAAGTACGCATGCATCGGGAAGCAAAGAAGAGGACGTCATCGCTAGATGGAAGGCACTGGACCGCAACACCCAATGGACCCGGACCGCGCCTCCCCCTGGTGAGTATAACTCGTTTTTTTCTTTCAGGTTACATCGGGGGCTTATCTACAAGCATTATAGAATGCTGTAGATAAGCCCCTGATGGCAGTGGCTGCATCTTATATGCGAAAAAAATAGGTGACAGATTCCCTTTAAATAAAAATCTATCTATACATGTTTGGTATCTGCGAACTCGTAATTACCTGTAGAATCATAACGGCAGGTCAGTTTTAGCAGGTGGTGAACATGGTATAAAAAAAACACAGTTGTGGAATTGCACTTTTTTTTGCAAATTCATTGCACTTGGATTTTTTTTTTTCCTGTTTTCGAGTACACTATATGGTAAAACCAATGGTGTCGTTCAAAAGTACAACTCGTCCCACAAAAAAATAAGCCCTTGCATGGCCATAGTGATGGAAAAAATAAAAAAAAGTTATGGCTCTGGGAAGAAGAGGAGCGAAAAAAAACCCTCAAAAACGCTGTAGCATGAAGGGGTTAATGTGGCTTTACGTGCAACACTGTTGGCAAAAAAAAACGCGCTAGAGTTGCAGTGAACAATTCTGATACTAAGTAAGCCAATGTCATTATCTTAGAACCATTTTTACTCCAGGAATTAACCTGCACTTTTTTTGTTCTTTGACATTTGTTTTAGCCTAATTTATAATTTGAGACTTTTAGTACTAGTGTGCTCCAGTGCCATACCGGCGTACAAAATCCATCCAGTTGTACAATGTTGCATGTTCATCGCCAATTGCCCAAAAATTAAAAGATAATGCGACTTTTTGCTCTAATCAACCAGCGTATGCCATTTTTAAATATTTGGTGCAGAACATAACCATGAATACAACAAAAGAAAAGCCACACAAAAAAAAAAAAAAAAAAAAAGTCAAATGATGATTGGGACTTTAGGCCACCATCACACGTTTAGTATTTGGTCAGTATTGTACCACAAAACCAAGAGTGGATCAATCAGAGGAAAAGTGTAAGGCCGGAGTCACACTGGCGAGGAATACGGCCGAGTGAGAGGCGCTAAAAGCACGCATTAGACATGGACCAATGATTCTCTATGGGATCCCTCGCACCAGCCGTATATTTCTCATCCGTATCCTACGCTCCGTGCCACTCGCAGCATGCTGCGATTGTCAGCGTACTACGCCCGTAGTACGCCAATGCAAGTCTATGGGTGCGCAAAAAATATGGATTACACACGGACCAGACGTGTGACCTGCGAGCAATACGCAGGTCTTTTGGCTGGTGACAGGAAATGGGCCAATCCATCATCAGGAAGCCTAGACATGCAAATGAGCTCAAAAACCGCTCCAGACATCCAGGAAGTACGCCTCCACGGAGTACAGCAGCAGCATGGCGTCCACTTACATTAATGTGGAAATGTTAATAGTCCTGGTGCAGGAGCGTCCCGAAATCTGGGACCAACGCGATGCCAATTATTCCAACCGGGCAAGAAAGGAGGCGTCATGGAGGCGCATCTGTCGCCAGATGTACCATGACTTTGGTGACAGACCACGTGATGAGCAGCATAAAATTCGTAAGTGCAACCCTAAAAACATCATTAACCTTAGCGCGCAAAAAAAAAAAAAAAAAAAGAATCTAGAATCAGCACCCCTCTTCCTGTGCATGTACTTTTAGCCTCATGAGGCCGTTACATTAGTATGTGACACGTGGCTTCACACAGCCATAATTAGGGGCTAGGCCACAAGCTCCTCATCCTCCTAGACAAACAAATTATTTTAAGTGTAGCTAAAGAGACCCTGTGTATCTGCCCAATTACATATGCCACCATGGGTAGAACACACACCCCAGAAGGCACGATGCCTAGACTACTGTTTTTGAAAATGTGACCTCTCAAATATGTGATTTTGACAATATTTCCTGTCACATTGCAGTGGAAGATGTGATGAAACGCTGGCGAAGCATCCGGGACCAGTTCCGCCGGGAACGCCAGCAGCGGTCCAGGAGTGGGGATGCTGGATATGTAAAAAGGAAGTACATATACTATGACCGGCTGTCCTTCCTTGCCCCAATTCTGGATCTGAGACCGTAAGTCGATACCTCACACCACATTACACAAATACATTACACAAATACTTTACAGGGACAAAAATATTGATGTATTTTTGCCTCTGTTCTATTTCATAACAGAACTCAATCCAACCTTACGGATCGAGGAACGGCCTCAGAGGCAGAGCCCATTATAGATCCTGTAGGGGATGAGGTGGCAGGCCCATCTTCTCCCCCTACAAGAAGGATGGCTGAAGATGAGGCATCACAGGACAACACAATGGCTGGCCTACACACAACACCACCAGGATGGTCTGCTGCTGCCACATCACCCATCCTGGAAGAGCCGGGCAACTTGAACAGCAGCCCAACTGCCCAGATCAGGTCCTCCCCACAGGCTGCTCTTACATCACGGCCAACAAGAAGGCGGCGCCAGGTCACTATTCAAGAGAGCAGGACCAATGTGGACACAGGGGTGCTCAATTATTTGTCTAGAGTAACTACAGATGATGGGGAGGAGGCCTATGCACGTAGCCTCACCCTTTATCTCCGTGCCCTTACCCGTGAGGTCCGGCTCCGTATTAGGGGATGTATTCAGATCCTGCTTGATGCAAGCACCCCCCCCAATACCCCATATGAGGTTTTTGAATTTCTGGAGAGGTGGCAGCTCTCACCACGAAATCTAATGCGCATGAGACCATCCACACAGATGCTTGCTCAAGCAGGGTCCGAACAGCCCCTAATACGTGGGCCAACACCTCAACCCCTTCCTCCCCCTACCCAACCTTCTATTCCGCAGCCCCAAATGTCATCCTCAAGCCAACCCCACCAATATGGCCACTTGTACCCACCCAGTGTTGGAGGCTGGTCCCAACCTGGTTGGGGACGATCTGGCTATCTTGGTGGGTATGAGCCACGTGCCTACCACAGCCAACAAGAAGCCCCTCACCATCATCATTACTCTGGCCAGTATCCCCAACAGTCCCAGGAGGCAGGACAATTCCAGCATCATGGGCAACAGTATGGCCCCACACAGGGCGATGTTGGCCACAGTGTCCAGCAGCACCCACAGGCTGTTCTTCCACGTTCCCCTTCCCCAACCTATGAGGATTTATGATTCTGATGGGGGGAGATGTCCAGTGAGTTTTAACTGGTGCTCCTAATAGAAAGGAAAAAACAGGTGTTCTCCATCACCAACATTTAGAACATAATTTAACATTCACATTTTTAAACAATGTTTTCCAAACATATGAAACAATCCATCATGACAGGCAACGCTACCTCACGTCTTTCAGACAGATATTACATGTGTGTACAAAAGAGAATATTTAAACGCGCTATACTGTAAAATGAAACGATGAAAATACACTACTCACTTGCTAACGCATAGGAAAGGCGTGCTTGCCTTAGTGAAGTAGTCACCTTTTTTGCTAGCAATCTCTAGTAAAAAAATTCAAGGCGACCAGCATTCAGAATATCACGTTCTCTCTATGTCTTAACAAGTGAGTTTTGTATTTTCATCCTTTCCAGTATAGCATGGTTAAATATTCTCTGTTCTACAGACAGGTAATATCTGTGTGAAGGCTGTGAGGTAGCCTTGCCTGTCATGGTGGAATCTTTCTATGATTGGAAAACATTATGAGGAAATGTGAGTGTTATCTTGTAGCCTTTATTTTGGTGATGGAGCTCACCTTTTGTTGGCAAATTAGTTTAATCTAGTCATGCAGCAATGTTGTTTTTGCCTAATCTTTGTTGGTGTTTTGTTATGTAATGTTAATTTTAAAAAAAGTTAAAGAAGGCACAAAGGGTCATTTTTCCCATTGCCAAAATTTTCTTATGGCAATATTATGTTTGCCTTTAAGCAAACCAAAAAAAAAAAGGCAAAACTAAGAATTTGTCTACTCTAGTTAACGTCTCTGTGTGATTTTTCACAATCCCTCACAACATACTAACAGACACAAACCAATGCAATGAAACACTCATAGAATCATAAGGGCTTGAGTAATATATATTTAGACACAATTAAAGAAACACATTATAACATAGACACAGCATGCTCTTGCCAAGAAGTTGCCCCCTCAGGTGAGATAAAGTAATTAGTGAAAATATCACGCACTTTCAAGCCAGAAAGCGGTCTACGTTGAGGGTTCATCGGTGGTCTCACCCTGCGCACATTGTCCGGCCTACGCACAACACCATCAGAGGAGGAACAATCATGTATCCTGGTGAAGTTATGCAGAATAACACAGGCTTTCACAACTTCATTCACATTTTGCTCACTCAACTGAATGGCAGACTGGAGTACCCGTCATTTGTCACAAAGAATCCCAAAGGAACACTCCACCAGTCGCCTAGCACGTGATAGGCGCAAGTTAAAAATTCTGCGCCGGGGATATGGCCTCATGACATTGCACGATAACTGAAAGGCCTCATCTGCCACAAGGACATAAGGGACTGATTCTTCGGGGGAGCCTGGTAGCTGGCGTGGTGGTGGTAGATCCAACTGGTTGGTGCGTAGCCGCCGAGCCATTATGGAAGTATTGAAGACTCTAGAGTCTCCCGTCCTTCCATAGGCCCCAATGTCAACAATTATAAACTTGTATTGAGGGTCTACCAGAGCCAACAATACAACAGAAAAGTATTGTTTATAATTGAAGAATTGGGAGCCAGAGTTCGGCGGCTTACGCACCCTGATATGTTTGCCATCCAGGGCAACAATACAATTTGGAAACTGGCAGTCCTCCTCAAAGTCCCTTGATATCCTTAACCAGTCTTCCATCCTGGGCTCAGGCATGACCACTTGATGGAGTCTTGTCCAGATTTGTGTACATGTAGACCTCACTATGCCTGAAATGGTTGACTTTCCAATGAGAAACTCATGGTGGAGGGCGGCATAAGACAGGCCAGTGGACAGGAAGCCGTAGAACAACAGAAATAGTTAAGTTTAGAATGGCTAAAGTAAAAAAAAATTAGTTTCATGCCGACCAAACTTGGTAGGAATCGAGAGAGAATAACACACACATATTTGGTGGCACAATGGCTAAGTGATATGCAGGACATATTATTAGATGTAACATTCTGGTGTGTAAGTTGAAACATATTTGGAGTAAAATGAGGGCATTAAACTTTGTCCAAGGCGGCCAAAAAACATAATTTAGCGCACACATTATGAACATAGAGAATGTGGTTGTGTAGTACATACCGTATTGTGAGTAGAAGTCGCTCCTCTGCAGATATCGCTTTGCGCATCATTGTGTCTTGAAAGGTTATCAAATGTGGAAATGCTCATGCGACAGTACTGGTAAAATTTCTCCGGATGCTCCCGCAGAGAAGAATAGAGGCGGTGAAAATGACCTCTTGTGAGTCGTTGCCTCAAAAGTGGATGGACCCACATGCGTCTCCTCCTCCGCGGATCCACTATCACTGGGTATGGTTGCCCAAAGCGCCATGACAAAAGCCAGGTAAAGAGAACCTGCTCAGTTGTATTGAATCTCAGACCCTCTGCCATGCTGCACAAAGAACACCAACACACCTCGTGAAAGCAAGGTGACAAATGGACAGAATGGAGGCAGCCACCTGTTTCTGAGTGTCTAAATAGGGTGCAGGCTAATGATTTAAATTGTTTGCAGGCCTCAAAACCGTTAAGTGTCCATTTTGCAAGGCTGCGAGAAAATCTCGCCATACGGATTGCATACGGATGCCACACGGATTACATACGGATGCAGACATGCGCAAAATACACGACCTCACCTTGCTTACGGATGGCCTACGGAGCACTATTTAGGGGTCATTCATCCGTATTACGCATGTAAACTACGGACCGTATTTTGCGCAGGCTAGTGTGACTCCAGCCTAATAGAAACACTGATCACTACTTCTGATTTTTCACCCAATACTGATTTTGACTGACAAATACCCATCTAAAATACTGACCAAATACTGAATGTACAGTGTTGGTACCGACTATAGCAGTCTAACCCCTTAGGCCCCTTTCACATATCAGTTTTTTGGCGTCGGTCACAATCCGTCGGCTCGATGGATCTGTCGCAGATTGTGAAAAACTGATGCGACAGATCCGTTTTTTCACCAGATCCAACTGCCCTGCCTGGTAATAATTGGAGCATGCTCAGTTTAAAAAAACGAATCCATCGCTGGATTCCGTCTTTTGACGGACAGCAACGGATCCGGCGCCCATAGGCTCCATTCTAGCAAACGACGGAAGGACCCATCGCTGTCCAACTTTTCAACGGAGACAAAAAAACGTTACTTTGTCCGTCGTCTCCGGCCACCGGACACAAAATTTTCAACTGATCCTGTGAACGACGGATGAAACGCGAGGCCATCCGTCGCTAATACAAGACTATAAGAAAAAAATGGATCCGGCGGCATCCTTTGCCGGATCAGTTTTTTTTCCAAAAATTGCCGGATTGCGACTGATGTCGAAACTGATATGTGAAAGCAGCCTTAAATGCTGCTGTCAATGACTACAGCATCTAGATCGGTAAAGTTTTGCGGCTCCCTCTCGGCACCCTGAGATCTTGAAAGTGTGGTCATGATGCTTGCCATGGCATTTCATGGCCAAATAATGGCCTTAAAGTCTGCTGATAAAAGTGGTCTTTTCAGAAGATATCAACATTTAGGTGGTAAAAATACATTTCTTCATTCCGGTTATGCTACTTTCCATGAATTCCTGAAGTGCACCCGAAAGTGTTAAACTACCTGGAAAGCAATTTTGAACATGTTGCGGGGCACTGTTTTTCAAATGATATCACTTTCGGGGGGGGTTTCAATATATAGGACCAACAAAGTCACTTAAAAGCTTAATAGGTCCCTAAAAAAGTTTTGCAAATTTACCGTACTTACTTGAGTATAATCCGAGGCCCCTAATTTAACCATAAAAAACTGGGAAAACTTATTGACTCGAGTGTAAGCCGAGGGTGGGAAATGCAGCAGCTACTGGTAAATTTCAAAAATAAAAATAGATACCAATAAAATTACATTAATTGAGACATGGGCCCCATAAGATGCTCCATACAAAAATATGCCCCACAATGCTCTATAAAGATGATGGGTCCAATAAGATGCTCATATAATGCAGTTTATGCTGATCATATACCCTATATTGCTGCTGCAATAAAAAAAAAAAAATAAATAAAAAAAAATTACACTCTCAACTCTCGTCGCTGACCTCAGCATCGCAGGCTCTCTGCAGTGACTGTTCAGGCAAAGGGCGCACACTAATCACGTCATCGTGCCCACTGACCTGAACGTCACAGAGGACACGGAAGACACAGCGTGGCGGTGGAACGGGGACAGGTGAATATCGCGTGAGCAAGCAGCGGCACAGGCACCTGGGCCCATAGTGCGCCAGTGTCCCAGCTTGCTCAGGATCCCAGCACTTGCCCCGATGCCAATGCCGACCCTGTCAGCAGCCACCGGACACTAAGACTAAGTTCACACTTGTGTACCGGGGCTCTGCGGAGGGCTGCGTACTTCCTCCCTGAAGCTCCGCCCACATCCGCACTTCTTCCGTTTAGGTCCACCTACTTCTGCATGCGTCCTGCGTACTTATCTTTAACATTAGGTACGCAAGACATACGGATGTATGCGGATGCATCGTTTTGACGCGCCCTCCGACGGCACAGGAACGCAACAAGTTGTGTTCCTGTGCGGTCGGCAGGTGCGTAAAAACAACGCATCCGCATGTCCTGCGTACCCAATGTTAAAGATAGGTACGCAGGACGCATGCAGAAGTAGGTGGACCTAAAGAGAAGAAGTGCGTAAGTGGGCGGAGCTTCAGGGAGGAAGTACGCAGCCGTCCGCAGAGCCCCAGTACGCAAGTGTGAACTTAGCCTTACCGAGGCTGCAGGGCAGCGCGCAGACGATCCGGAGACACCGGGGCCCTCTGCACTGCATTGGAGAACGGGTAAGTGGGACCGTAACTCGTGTATAAGCCGAGGGGGGTCTTTTTCAGTCAAAAAAAAAAAAAAAAAAAAGGTGCTGAGAAACTCTGCTTATACGTGAGTATATATGGTACTTGAAAAAATTGCTGCTACATTTTTGAACCTTTTAAAATGCTAACCAAATAAAAGAACATTTTACAAATAGTGCTGGTGTAAAGCAAACATAAGGGAAATGTTATTTATTAATGTTTTGGTTTGATATGACTATCTGGATAAAAGGGATAATCAAAGTTTGAAAATTGCCAATTTAACATTTTTGTAAAATTTGATATTTTTATAAACAAACATTGAAAATATTGACATAAATATACCATTTCTCTAGTCACCTTCCTCGACAGCCATATCGGAGGAAGTCTCCCCGCCCTAATGGGGGACAGGAAATGCACAAGAGGTTAAATAACCCTCCCCTTCCTACTACCTCCAGTGTTTTTCCTGTCCCCTATGGGGCATGAAGAGGTCCGGATAGTGCTGCCGTGGCATGGCCGGCGACCGAAGGCACTAGGATGACTACCTGGAGCCAGGCGGCCGACGGTCGGGGACTCCGCTCTCCTCCGCGGGATGGCTGCTCCCGTCTCCGCTTCAGTGAGACTCGGGACCCCTGTCCGCCACTCCTGCGCCCCTCGGCGGGGTAAAGCGAGGCGGTGATGTGCGGCCGGGGTCCTCTGTGAGCTCCCCGGCGTCGTCCTCCCCATGAGGCAGGCGCGCGCGCACCGGAAGTGACGGAGGGACTGGCGCCGAACTTCCGGTTTTGCCTCCCTCCTGCGTTCCTGGCTGGAACGCTTATGCGGCCGGTATTACCGGGCCGCCGATATAGTCTCGGGCCCCCGTCAGCGTTGGCTCTACCGACCCCCAGCACTACCAACCGGCCGCTAACCAAGAGGCTGGACCGGAACCAAGCGGGTGGAGCCAGCAACCCCAAACGGGGTGGGAGAACGGGACGGCCGCTGAACAGCTGAAGAATCAGCTGCGAGGAGGGGTGATTGGAATGACCCCCACCTGTGGACCAGGGAAGGAGGAGCACAGCACACGCTGGATGGACCTCGGCTATTAAAACCCTGGTCTGGGTGCATCCAGGTAAGGCCATTTTCTGTACAGGTGACTGACAGCCTGACCATGGACAGCGATAAGCCCTCACGATCTGCTTCTGCAGAGCCCAGCGTTCACCCTCCTTCTGTAAGTAGCGGGGTGGGTCCCCCTTTATTCTGTCCAGATCTCTGAGGTGACTTAGTATGCCTTCTTTCTCTGTTTTAGGGAGACAAGGCCCCTGACCCTATAAAGAAACCGAGCCGCAAGTGTGTGCGTGTGTGGTACCAAACTTCCCTTGGCATATAGGAAGAAGCTATGTCAGCCCTGCACGGATGACGTAATACGTGCAGAGCAGCCCTCCCTACTGGACAGTATAAAAACCCTCAAACAGGAAGTGCAAACTTCTATGATGACTGTTGCCCAAACGCCACAGCCCCCTCCTACTAGGAAAAGGAAAGCGGCACCTGTGGAATCTGACTCGGACTAAATTGATACCTCTAACTCACAGGATGCGTGGGAAAATGAGTTCCACTTCTGCCCCCAAACCCGATAAAAAAAAAATACTACTTCTCGTCTGAAGATATGGGGGATTTAGTTAATATGGTAAGGGGCACTATGGGATTGGAGGAGGCGGAAGTGGAATGCCCTATTCAGGATGAAATGTTTGGGGGACTGAAGCCCAAAAGGGGTTTCCCAATCACGAAAACATCAGAAACCTGGTTATGCAGGAATGGGCCCTCCCCGAGAAGGGACTTAATGTCCCCTCAGATCTGAGAAATCGGTATCCCTTAGATCAGTGTTTCTCAACTCCAGTCCTCAAGACCCACCAAAAGGTCATGTTTTCAGGATTTCCTTAGTATTGCACAGGTGAAGGAATTAATGCTTGAGCAGGTGTTGAAATCACCTGTGCAATGCTAATGATATCCTGAAAACTTGACCTGTTGGTGGGTCTTGAGAACTGGAGTTGAGAAATACTGCCTTAGATGGAGATTGCTCCCTATGGGAGGTTCCTAAAGTGGACGTGCAGGTGTCCAGGGTGACTAAGAGAACGGCTCTTCCATTCGAAGATTCATCTCAGCTCAAGGATCCCATGGATCGGAAAACGGAGAGCCTGCTCAGGAAATCCTGGGATGCCTCCACAACCCTGCTTAAGGCCAATATAGCCTCTACGTGTGTAGCCAGGTCCCCATTTCGCTGGCTGCGTATGCTGGAAGACCACCTCACTCAGGGGACCTCCAGGGAAGAAATCCTTGACTCTCTTCCCCTATTACAGAAAGCAACAGGGTTCTTAGCTGATGCTTCTGCTGAATCCATACGAGTAGCAGCAAAGTCTGCAGTCCTCTCCAACTCAGCCAGAAGAACACTGTGGCTGAAATCTTGGGGAGGAGACTTTACGTCAAAAAC
Source organism: Dendrobates tinctorius (assembly GCF_039654945.1). Lineage (NCBI taxonomy): Eukaryota > Metazoa > Chordata > Amphibia > Anura > Dendrobatidae > Dendrobates > Dendrobates tinctorius. Next base: position 19,342,553 of record NW_027361743.1, on the reverse strand, counting down.
AAAACTCTGTGTGATTCCCTTCCAGGTAAATTATGTATTTGGCCCAGCTCTGGATAACATCCTGGAGAAAGCCACGGATAAGAAGAAGTCGCTTCCAGAACAAAAGAAACCTAGGAAACGATTTTTTTCGTCCCCCCGTGACTAGCCCTCCCAGAGAGATTTCAAAGGGAAGGGCAAAACGGGCCGGTGGAGTTATCCGAAAGGAGGTAAGGGCAGAAATATTCTGGCCCCTCCAACAACAACAAAACCCTACGGACAAACAATGACAGTACTCCGGTCGGGGCCGACTCTTGAATTTCATAGATCAATGGCAGTCCATAACGTCAAACCAATGGGTTCTTCGCACCATTCACGACGGACTGAGATTGGAACTCGAGTCCTCCCCCTCAATGCCTGAGAATAACCTCCCTACAGGCACACCTCCAAAGATCCTTGCTGTCAGACATAAAAACACTTCTGCAAGCAAGAGCGATCTCCCCAGTTCCACAACAGGAGATAGGCAGAGGCCACTACCCTCGCCTCTTCATCATTGTAAAACCCTCAGGGAAGCACAGGGTTATAATAAACTTAAAGCCCTTGAACCAAGTGGTGAAGTACAGACGATTCAAGATGGAGTCGGTCAAGTCAGCAATCCCCCTCATAGGACAAAATTGGGTGATGGCCACAATAGACCTGAGGGACGCTTACTATCACGTCCCGATTCATCCAGACAACAGGAGATTCCTCAGGTTTGCGGTGTCCCAGGGGCCCCAGGTCAATCACTACTAGTTCAACGTCCTGCCGTTTGGGGTGTCATCAGCCCATCGAGTGTTTACCAAGGTGATGGCAGAGGCAATGATCTTCATTCGCCAGCAGGGGATCTGCATTGTCCCATACCTAGACGACCTTCTAATAGCTCCATCCATATCTCGCCTGAAACAGGATGTAGAGAAATCTCTGGAGATTTTACAGTCCTTGGGCTGGATTACCAACCCGGAGAAATCAGACCTTCATCCCTCTGCAAGGAAAAAGTTCTTGGGGATACTCCTGGACTCAGAAAAGCGAACATCTTTTCTACCCAGGGAACGACAACTCGACCTTGTTCAGAGAGTCTCCAAGTTCAGAGACCAGAGGGCACCAACACAGAGACTCAGTGTCCATCCTAGGTTCGCTTACAGCGTGCATCCAAGCTGTCTCCTGGGCTCAAGTCCATACTCGGATCCTTCAGTCCTATGTACTCCGGTGTTCGAAGAAATATCGGAATACACTGACCAAGAGAAGCCCTCTTCCCGGTCATGTGAAGGCGTCCCTCCTATGATGGCTGAACTACCAGAATCTCCAGCGGGGTGTCAGCTGGGATCAGCTCCCCCTGAAAATCGTCACCACAGACGACAGTGAGGCTGAGGTGCTATAGTGGAGAAATCACACTTCCAGGGGATATGGCCACCAGACGTCAGAGCCAGCTCCTCAAATGTGAGAGAACTGAAAGCTGTAGAAGAAGTGCTGAAGGCAGCGTCAACCCTTGTCCAATATCATCATGTACGTTTTTGCTCAGACAATATGACTGCAGGGTCCTACATCCGTCACCAAGGAGGCACGAAATTCATCAATCTAAAATTGGTGTTGGGCAGAGAAACATCTGCTGTCCATATCAGCAATACATCTAAGGGCATTGGACAACGCGGAGGCAGACTTCCTCAGCAGGAAGGATGTTCATCCCGGGGAATGGAGCCTAGACCAAACAGTTTTTTTTGTCTCTGGTGTCAAGGTGGGGAAATCCCGATGTGGACGTTTTTGCCAGCGGTCAAAACACGAATGTGGAAACGTTTTTTTCCCCTCAGTCCCATCGACGGAGCGTGGGAAGTAGATGCCTTCTCCCATCCGTGGCAGTTCGATTTGACCTACGCCTTCCCTCCGATTCCCATGATAGCGAGAACACTGCAGAAGATACGGGCAGAGGAAGTCACTACAATCCTAGTGGCTCCCTTGTGGCCAGGGAGAAGTTGGTACGGAGCCCAATGAAACATGGCTCAGGAAGGACCAATACTTCTGCCCCAGAGGGCCAATCTCCTTCACCAGGGCCCTCTACTGCACCCAGATCTGCACAAATGAACCTTGCGGCCTGGGTACTGAAGCCGGAATTCCAAATGCCTATCCGAAAAAGTAATCCAAACTCTACAGAAGAGTAGGAAACCAGTGACTAACGCCATTTACGGGAAGGTTTGGAAGAAGTTCTCATCTTGGTGTTCCCCAAATGCTCCAGATCCCTTCCAACCTAATATCGCACAGATCTTAGAGTTTCTTCAAGACGGCCTAGCTCTGGGGCTCACACCTAGTACTTTAAAGGTTAAGGTGTCAGCCCTTAGTTCATTCTACGACCAAGATCTGGCAAGCCATCGACGGATCAAGCGATCCATAACCTCAGCATATAGGATCCGTCCCAGACTCCGTAGTCAGGTTCCCCCCTGGGACTTGAACCTAGTTCTCAGGGGCTTGACCAGGGAGCCGTTTGAACCACTGACTTCCACGACTCTGAAAAACTTAACGCTAAAAACTGTGTTCCTGGTAGCAATTACTACCGCAAGGCGCATAGGAAAATTGTAGGCCCTTTCAATACAGGAGCCATACTTAACCATCACGGAGGATAGCATCATCCTGAGGTTAGATCCCTCCTTTATGCCTAAGGTAGTCTCGAACTTTCATAGGTTCCAGGACACTGTATTGCCTTCCTTCTGTCCAAACCCCTCCAACACGAAGGAAGAAGTGTTTTACACCCTTGACATCCGTACAGTAGTTCTCTTCTACCTCCAGCAGACAGAGAGTTGGAGGATTGACCAAAGTTTATTCATTCAAATTTCCGGTCGGAATAAAGGCAAAAAGGCGGCAAAAAATACAATTGCGAATTGGATCAAGCAAACTATCAGCCTCGCCTACTCGCCACAGAACGTTCCCCCTCCTACATCTTTGAAAGCCCACGCTACTCGTTCAGTATCAACATCGTGGGCAGAAAGAGGGAACGCATCTTCTGAGCAGATATGCAGAGCCGCCACCTGGTCGTCTGTCCATACATTCACCAGACATTATAGACTAAATTTCAACAGGGATTTAACGTTTGGCAGACGTGTTCTGCAGGCTGTTGCCCCTCCCGAAGAAATTAGTTGTTGGTATTCCTCCGATATGGCTGTCGTGGAAGGTGACTAAAGAAAATAGAATTAGTCTTACCGGTAATTCGGTTTCTAGGAACCTTCCACGACAGCACCAATTTCCCTCCCTATCTGATACTCTACTACTGGATGCTTCCTGCATTTTGGTGGTAACTATGCATACTAGTGTGTACAGAAAAAACACTGGAGGTAGTAGGAAGAGGAGGGTTATTTAACCTCTTGTGCATTTCCTGTCCCCCTTTAGGGCGGGAAGACATCCTCCGATATGGCTGTCGTGGAAGGTTCTGTGGTGTAGTGACTACTGTGTTCGCTAGGGGGCGCTGTGTGGAAGTCCCAAGAGAGAGGATGAGTGGCAGAATACTGAGTGGCCGTTGTGTATCTCAAAGTGGGTGGCTTTGAGATGAAGGCTTGGTTATGTGCTGATCAGCAGAGCTGATCTTTCGTGCCTATGTGTTAGGGAGAAGCATTCAGGCAGCTGGAGAGATGGGCGGGTTCTTGCTGCCTACAAACCCACCCAGGGGTGTGTCTGAAAACGCCTGTATTAAAAGGCTATGTGAGTGTGTGAAGGACCTGTGATGAGGTCATAGCCACGTGACCCGGTGGGCGTGGCTATAGACCATATAATGTGGCTAGGGTAGGTCACATGTGGTGAATGCTGGGACCTGATTGGTCCAGTTTGGAAGGTCCCGAGAGAAGGATCTCCTCACTAACAGCCTGTGTGTGGCTGTGTGTGTAATGGCTGCCAGAGCTTGAGAGTTCCCTGGAGGGATATGGACGTCTGCAGCCTGAATGAAGGAACCATGTGGAGACCCTGACGTGGGTGAGATAAATGAGGCTAGAAAGCCTCCTAAGCATAACCTGTATGACCACAGGCTTAACAGAGGGAAGCTCTGTAATGGACGCTATGCTGTGGTGAACTTTATGTTATATTGCTGTGGTTTATGATGACAAATAAACCTCATGGACTGTTATGGCTTATGAAAATCCGAGCTGGATCTGATTGTGTGGCTGCCAAGCGAGTGTCCCCCAACCTTGAATGACAGCGTTACCTCACAATTGGTGGAGAATGCGGGCAGTGTTGTAGCCTTGTTGCTGTGAGCAACAGAAAAGGACTGCAAAATTTGGTGGCAAAGAGCAACGCTGAGCCAGGAGGGCTGACGGTTGTGGAAGCCGTGTGATGTGCTGCTGACCGGCCACGTCTGAGCAGAGCCTGTGACGGCCTGCAAGTGGGGAAGCCACTGTCCGGCTGTCAGGCGGCCTAGTGAGTAAGGCACTATCCGGATCGGTGAGCCCAGTGCAGCTGCTTCTTCAGGAGAAAGAGACTGGTGATTGCTAGGGTGCCTCTGAGGAGAAGAGGTACCGGAGGACCTGTGTGTGCAACACAGGAGAAACGGACTGGTGTTCGTATGGTACTGACCAGGGTCAATGAGTAAAACGGTGACCCATGTGGCCGACACAGGTATCGGACGGGTGTTCGTGTGGTGCTGACCTGGGTCAGTGAGGCAAACAGTGTTCCTGGAGGGTTCAGTGAGGAAAGGTACTGGAGGGTCAGCCCTGGGAGCAGAGTCGGATCCCAGGAGCACGTGGTGTGACCTTGGACCTGGTGAGGCGCGAGTGTTGGGCAGTCTCAGGCGGAGACAGATGTCCTGAAGAGCACCCGCCGAGCCCCTGGACCTGGTGAGGCCGGTGTGTGGGGAGACTCTGGGAGGAGGGTCGCTCCCTGAATCGCACACAGTCAGGACACGTGAGTTTTTGAGTTTTTTGTGGTGTATTTTTTTCTTCTTTTTTCTCGACTCAGCCTGCGGTGGCTCAGTGGGAGTCAAGAAGGTGACAAGCGGCTTGATGTGGCTCAGTGGGGCCACAAAGGTGACAAGCGGCTTCCGGTGGATCGGTGGGTCCACGAAGACGGCGCAGCAGGAGCTGCAGTGACTCCAGCCGCTGTGTGTGTGAACAGCAGCCGTTGGTGCCGGTGATCGGTGACAGCAGGAGCTGTGCTGGTGCCAGCAAAGGACTTGTCTGGTATCGTAAGAGACAAACTGTGTGGTGTGAACGGTGGTCTGAGAAGACCGGTACAACAGACATGGGGAGATCTCGAAAGGGGGTGGAGTCCCAAAAGGGGGCGGTGACCCAAATCGGGGTGGTAGCCCAAAAAGGGGTGGAGTCCCAAATTGGGGTGGTAACCAAAAAAGAAGTTGAGTCCCAAATTGGGGTGGTAGCCCAAAAGGGGGTGGAGTCCCAGAGGGGGCGGTGACCCAAATTGGGGTGGCGGTCCAGAAAGGGGCCGAGTGTGAAGAAATGGCAGCACTGGTTGGCTCAGTGGGTATGTCTGGGAAACCGCAGTGTGCGTGTATGTCGTTTCCAGAATGTGGCTTATACTTTCCGAAGCTTGACGGACCGCAAGTGTGTACTGTGATGCTGCACCGGGAAGGAATCTTGGGGAGGTTGGACTCCAAGAGTCAGGTGACTCTGGTAGGAACTCCTCTCACTTTCTGTCTGACCGAGAAAATGGCCCAGGTTCGCTGTAAACATGGGGTCACGGTGAACTATATGCTAGACAGAGTGGTGTTTGAGGGGCCCGGAGGCAGTGAGTGCCAAGGTGGCGGGATACCACCAGACTTAGTGTATACCTTGGAGGGCGGCCGGGACTTTGTCGTGTTGGATGACCTATGGTACGAGGAGGGAGACGTTCCTATGGTTGGGCTAACAGATATTAAGACGGTGACGGCTCCTGACGTGGAAAGGTCAGAGGTGGAAGTGACCGGGAAAAGGGGTACGTCAGCCCAACGGACGGACCAGAAAACTCGTGACAAAACTGACGCTGACCTGGTGGGTAAGACGGCGGAAATAGTCACCCGGTTAGTGAGTAACTGGAGGGATGACTTAATCTCTGGGGGTGACTGTGGCTCTGAGAAAGAAAGGGAGCACAGAATAGCAGGGCCAGAGAAAGAAGTCTCTGAGCTCAAAGGCCACATGGTAACGTGGCAAGGACTGAATAAGGCCCTCAAAGAGGAGGTGGATGAATGTGTCAAACGAGAAAGTCCTGAGACAAACGGCCGAGCACAGGGTCGAGGAGCTCAAGAAAGAGATCTTGGAGCTCAGAGGTCACCTGTCCACCTGGCAAAGTGTGAATAAGAACCTCAAGGAGGAGATGGAGGAACTCAGAGGAGTAGTAAAAAGTCTTCTGCGAGAGAAGTTGGACGAAAACTTACCGCGGGTGAGCGTGAGTGATAATAAGACAGAACTGCCAGTAGCCATAGTGGCCAAGGGTCATGAAGTGATCCAACCATGTGAAGTTGAGGAGTTAAAAACTGAAGAAGACAGTCACCCGGTCGGGTCAACTGTAGTGAGGGAAGTGTCCGTGGTAAGGCCAGAGCCTCCTGGCCTGGAAGAGAGCAAGACCACGTCCTTCAAGACTGTGATTGACGTTCCAGAGGACATGCAAGAAGCCTGTGCTGAGGAAGGTGTGCATGAGGCTTTCAAAGAGGCGGTCAAAGCCTGTAAGGTGCACTGGGCACCTGAGACTCGGCAGTTGGTGATAGTATCAGCCAGAGAAGATACATCAAACCGAGTAGCTGTCCTGAAAGAGATGCATTTGCAGTGTCTACGTATCAAACAATTGGTTAGGCAGAGTAATGTGAAGGCTGCTCGACGCCTAGAGATAGCAAGAGAGGCTATGGATCGGTTGGGTTTGCGGAAAGATGTGGTTCCGGTACCCAAAGCTCTGATTGGGAGAATCATTGGAAGATCCGGGAAGGTGATGCAAGACCTCGTGAATATCTCCGGGGTGGTGAGGGTGAGGATCCCTCCTGATGATGAAGACCAGGTATCCAGGGAAGTGGGTAGAATTCCCATCATCGTGGTTGGCTCCATGGAGAGCCTGAGAGACTTTCGGATGCTCGTGGAGTATCGAGTGGGGTACCTACGAGAAATTGAGCAGTTGAGGCTGGACCGTCAGCGAATTAATAAAGAAGTACGGAATACCAGGTGGCGGCTGCCTGCAACCCAACAAGATTAAAAACAAATCTGAACTGAGAAAAGTAAGTTAATGTGTATGCACAATGTAAGTGCATATTAACACATGACCATTAACCAGAGAAAAAACAAAAAACACAAATATCCTGAACTAAAAAGTAAAAAATATACTGCAGATTTGTTTTTTATTCATTTCATTGTGCATTCAGTGCATATATGGGTGTGACCGCCCTCTTTCTGAGCTGGGAAAGCCATCCAGTCTGGCCTAAGCTGTTACTAGTGGTTCAGCCGCTCGACCCTTATTCACATTCACGCCACTTGGCAAGTGAAAAGGTTTTAAATACTAGAGTAGAGACTGTCCCACAAGGGTTGCCGTGACGTGGCGCGATGACTTGTACATTATTTTGATCAAAATTATGTTTACTAAATACCCTTATTATTATTATTACCTTTATGCATTATTTGCAGTATATTTTTTACTTTTTAGTTTAGGATATTTGTGTTTTTTGTTTTGTTAACCCAACAAGATGTAAGGACCCGAAGAGTTCCGCCAAGAAGTGACAGGGCAGATGACCGAAGAATGTCAGCAAGTGGCAGTTCGATGGGCCGTGTGAGGCTGAGACACAGCAGTTCCTGTGAGACGCTGAATGGGTCAGACTCAGGCCAGACAGTAGGACCGATTAAGACTGATGACCGTACCAACCGGGAGAGCCGGTCAGTGGGAGAACGGTCAGGTGACGAAGCGCACTCCAGGAGGGTGGTGACTAAACAGTGTCTGATGACGCAGACAGACTGCAACTGGAGGGTCAAAGACAATGACCGATATTTTGACCGCTGGGGGCGAGAGAGGCCTAACGCAGAGATGAGGCCGTATGACAGATGGAGACGGTTCTCTCGACCTGGGGCGCAAGGTGTAATGAGTGCCCGGTCTCGAGATCCTGGTGTAAGATACAGGAAAGATGTATATCTTTGTACCGTGTTAGCCAGTGGATAGAAAAATATTCAGGATTGAGAGTCCTCAGTAGTTGATACCTTTTAATGGCTAACCAAAAAGATGGTAATACATTGCAAGCTTTCGAGACTACTCAGGTCTCTTCATCAGGCTAGACTAATACAAAATCTGAAGTCACATATTTATGCACAATACAGCCTAGAAAAAATGCAATAGATAAGACAAGTGACGTGAAGCAGAACTATCAATATGGGAGAGGGAGAAACAAAATATAAACATTGGACCAGTGTGTTCAGCCCCACAAGATTGAACAGAGGGGCGGGGTATGTGGTGTAATGACTCCTGTGTTTGCTAGGGGGCGCTGTGTGGAAGTCCCAAGAGAGAGGATGAGTGGCAGAATACTGAGTGGCCGTTGTGTATCTCAAAGTGGGTGGCTTTGAGATGAAGGCTTGGTTATGTGCTGATCAGCAGAGCTGATCTTTCGTGCCTATGTGTTAGGGAGAAGCATTCAGGCAGCTGGAGAGATGGGCGGGTTCTTGCTGCCTACAAACCCACCCAGGGGTGTGTCTGAAAACGCCTGTATTAAAAGGCTATGTGAGTGTGTGAAGGACCTGTGATGAGGTCATAGTCACGTGACCCGGTGGGCGTGGCTATAGACCATATAATGTGGCTAGGGTAGGTCACATGTGGTGAATGCTGGGACCTGATTGGTCCAGTTTGGAAGGTCCCATGAGGAGAAGGATCTCCTCACTAACAGCCTGTGTGTGGCTGTGTGTGTAATGGCTGCCAGAGCTTGAGAGTTCCCTGGATGGATATGGACGTCTGCAGCTTGAATGAAGGAACCATGTGGAGACCCTGACGTGGGTGAGATAAATGAGGCTAGAAAGCCTCCTAAGCATAACCTGTATGATCACAGGCTTAACAGAGGGAAGCTCTGTAATGGACGCTATGCTGTGGTGAACTTTATGTTATATTGCTGTGGTTTATGATGACAAATAAACCTCATGGACTGTTATGGCTTATGAAAATCCAAGCTGGATCTGATTGTGTGGCTGCCAAGCGAGTGTCCCCCAACATTGAATGACAGAGTTACCTCACAGTTCCTAGAAACCGAATTACCGGTAAGACTAATTCTATTTTTCATAAAGTACAATAGGTCATGAAAAAAACAGTCTCAAAATCAATGGAATCAGTTGAAGCAATCCGTAGTTATTACTACATAAACTGACACTGGCCAGATTTAAAAAATTTGGACCCGTCACTAAGGGGCTAAATCACTGCTAAAGTTCCTTGTCATCTTATTACAAAAATGTAAACCCCTCTATTAAATTCCTTTAAAGGGTTGTCTTATTTTAGAAAACATTGATAAAAAAAAACAAAAAAAACACAACAACAACAAGAAATACTTGCCCTACCCAGCTCTCCACGGGGAGTCTACCGTTTCGCTGCAGTGTCTAATGTGTCATTAAGACATCCATTTTTTCTTGTACCAGTTCCATTCAAGGATTTACGGGTAGAAGTCACACTTGTTATAGTCTCCTGGTAGTTCAAATGTCCGTATATTTTTGCTAATCGAGTGGTCCACACAAAATCCAAAATCATTGAGACATGTCAGATCTTGATCAGATTCTCTGGCAACTTTGATCAATGCAAATCTATGGGCCAAAAAAAATATTCACATAGCGTTTGGCCTGCGTTCAGAGCCTCAGTCGGGGCTTACGTTTTAACTCCCCCCGCTTGCTCTGACGGTGCCATTGACTAATGATGCACATGGAGTCACAATGTGCACTGTCGCTCAGATCCAGCCAAACTGATTGTCCGTCTGTAGTATGAAACGACGACCAATGACCCAAAACAAAGCCAAAGCAACCCAGGAGTTTATTAAAGCAAAGAAGTGGAATATTTTTGAATGGCCAAGTCAGTCACCTGATCTCAACCCAATTGAGCATGCAATTCACTTGTTAAAGACTAAACTTCAGACAGAAAGGCCCACAAACAAACAGCAACTGAAAACCACCGCAGTGAAGGCCTGGCAGAGCATCAAAAAGGAGGAAACACAGCGTCTGGTGATGTCCATGAGTTCAAGACTTCAGGCAGTCATTGCCAACAAAGGGTTTTCAACCAAGTACTAGAAATTAACATTTTATTTACAATTATTTAATCTGTCCAATTACTTTTGGTCCCTTTAAAAACAGGGTAAACCCTTCATCCAATTTTAATGTGGATACTCTCAAATGAAAGCTGAAAGTCTGAACTTCAACTGCATCTGAATTTTGTTTAAAATTCATTGTAGTAATGTCTAGAACCAAAATTAGAAAAATGTTGTCTCTGTCCAAATATATATGGACCTAACTGTACATCTATTGGAACTGGGCAGCAGAATGTAATAGACAACCATCAAAATATGCACTAAATAAAAGGTCCGCATCTCTGGAATCATATGGCAATATAAAAAATAATTAAAATAACCCTCAGGAGAGCAGCAGGTATAGAAAAACACCAAAATCTGGCCACTTAAACCAGGTGTCAGGTGGTTTCATTCAACAACTTTTCCCTTCCCACCGTCTTTTAATAGTTTAAAATAATGACTTGTCCTCCCCAGGTGCATCTCTGCCACTGTCCCAGTCATTATTGACGTTATGACTACATTGCATGTGACCGCTGCTTACAATCACTAGGCTCAACAAATACAACTTTAGCTAGATATACCAGCTTCAACCACCCAAAAACATCTAACAAAAAAAAGAAATTTGTAAATTGGGATCTTGGGTCCAGCACTGTTGTAAGCCCCGAAGATGATCTACAAGTTTTGGCAGCAGCCACCGTACATTAAATTGAGCTGATCGTTGAAGGTGCAGGGTGTCAGAACACCATCTATCCGAAGGATAAATCAATGATATCTGGTGACTGGACAATCCCTTTAATTCCTCTTACAATCTGCAATAAACAGAGTATAAAAGTTGTAAAACCTACAGCATTTTTCAGCTGTGCCCCTCAGCTTATAATGGTCCTTGTTCAAACATTTCTCCTGCAGATGTGCAGCTACAGCAATTTCCCAAGATGCCTCTGACTACAGTCCGAGGGTTACTAGCCGTATAATTGGCCATACTGTCCGCTCCAATGGAAGGATGGCTAGCCAAGCTTGTTAAAAGGAACCTGTCACCAGGTTTGTCCGACACGAGATACAACCACTACCTTGCAGGGTTGATATACAGCATTCTATAATGCTGTATATCTGCACCCAACCTGTAGAAGAAAAATAACTTATACTTAACTGTGGGGCAGTCTTGTCCCGAGGAAATTGGAATGTCGATGTGCTTGGCCCAGCGCCTCCCATCTCCTTATGATTGACGTCCTCCTTCTTGCTTCGTGTGGATGACACGTCCCTGTGCCATCCACACAGTCTCCCCGGCATTGCGTTCTTGTGCAGGCATACTTCTCTGCCATGACAAGGGCGCATAAAGTACTGCAGTGCATATGTGCAGGGGTTCTTTGACCTTTCCCAGTGCCTACGCACTGCAGTACTTTGCTCTGCCATCAATAGGGCATAGGGCAGAGAAGTACGCCTGCGCAGGCACCAAGTGTCACACCCCCAACGATCTGGTATTGATAGCCCATCAATATTAAAGTACCAAACAGACCCTTTAAGTCTCACTTTCATTCCCAGATCCTGTAGAACTCAGTAGATGTACCCTCAATGATCATACACTTATACCACATTTAATAAAGCACTCTAAATCAGCCACATACCCAGAAATACAATAATACAGAGCTCGTTAACACGAGAGGCAGTTATATTTGTCAGAAGGTCTTTGCAAGACACTGAAGATGCCCACCCCCTACTATCAGATCCATGTACAAACTGTCAACTCTTAACAGCTAGATCTGCAGCCATACAAGGTGACCCCAGACGTGGGCACTATATACAAACACATTTGTGCCGAGAACCATTTCTATCCAGTCCAGCTGGAAAATTATTCACAATGCTGAACAAGTCAAACAGTACGGAGACATAACCCATTTAATAAATGGGCAAAAAGCTTCTGTATGATATTCAGAAAATTGTGCACAATTCTGACAGACAAATCCCTCAAGCCACACACAAATACTCCGACACATCTAGAAATTTTCTGCTGGTGCCTAAATTTGTAGGGTTGTTTTCTATGGATATCTGAGATGAGGAGTCACTAAGTTTACAACAGTTTTCCCACCATTAAACCACATGTATCAGACTCTTACCCTTGGCCAAAAATTGGGAACATAACTTAAAGGCAGGACTGTGGAGTCGGAGCCCATTTTGGTGGAGTCGGTGTGATGGAAATTGAGGAGTTGGAGTCGGAAATTTGGCTTACCGACTCCACAGCCCTGGTATGAGGGAGTTGGGAGTCATGGAAATTGAGGAGTCGGAGTTGGAGGTTTCGCTTACCGACTCCACAGACCTGCTTAAAGGGAATCTGACACCCCCTGGGACACTTTTCAGCTGTTATTATTGGCTTACAGGTAATAGAAATGTTAATCTAGTCTTACCTTTATGCCTCATAGTTGCTGTCTAGATGTGGAGAAATAGACTTTGATTTCATTATGCTAATTATTCCTTCCGCGCCCCGGGGCATTCGGTGCCTGGTAGAAATCCCTGCCTCCGATCTTCTTTATACCATCACCCCCTACCATGCATGTCACACTGACCTGTGACGTACAGTTGTGGTGCTTGAATCCAGTGCGTGCGCCCTGTGCGTCCTCGACAATCTATACCTCTTCTTTCTATGGTCCGGTTCTTGTACGCAAGTGCACAAGAACGCTGAATACACTGACCATAGAGAGAAGGAAAAGAGAAACGCCTAGTGTGTACTTAGCCTGATAATTACTTGGCTTTCTCGGTATTTTTTTTTTTTTCTACATTTGGCATTACACCAGTGGTATTGGTTATCCTGATAGTTTAGCCTAAATCATTTGTGACTTTTCAAAGAGGTCACAGATGTTTTGCGCAATTGTGCTCCAATACTGTGGTGTGGTATTTTTTTTGTTGTTGAAAATGTCAACCTTATAAAGCGTATTGAAAATGAATTTTTGTCAATTCTTCAAACACTTTGCAACCATTTTTTATAAATGTAGTGCAAAAATCCCCCAACGCAGCTAGAAAGGCAAGCAGGGCTGTGGAGTGGGTAAGCCAAACCTCCAACCCCACAGCACTGGTCACTACAGAGCATGTACATAAAGTGCACTAAAAGCCGAGATCCTTAGATCAGAAGCAGAACAGACATGTATAGGACATTTCATAACTTTCCTAGTTTATTATGGAAACATTTACAGCACATCCTGCATTGTACTACTGTACCCAATTTATTATATATTTTAGGAGTCGGTCCATTTTATACCGACTCCACAGCCTTAAAGGCAAGACCAAAAACGATGAATCAGGGTCACAAGGTTTTTTTGGGTTGTGTGCTGTGTTCTCCACACCAACAAATCCACAGCGCAGGACAAAACCTTTCACTTTGCAACTTAACTCGAAGGTGAATAATAGCAAAAAATGTTTAACCCTTGCGCAACAAACGGATAAGCTGTGCGCTACAATGTCCGCAGCATGGAGATTACATTTGTTTGAGCCTCGTCCACTTGGCAACTTTCCTATTCTCCGTGTGCAAATCAGCGACATTTCCATCATCCCATGCGGATGATGCACTAATACTAAGTAAAGAAGGAAGCCGGGATCAGGTCGCTGCAGGGAAACATTGCGGGACGCCATAGACGGGATCAGGTCGCTGCAGGGAAACATTGTGGGACGCCGTACACGGGATCAGGTCGCTGCAGGGAAACATTGCGGGACGCCGTAGACGGGATCAGGTCGCTGCAGGGAAACATTGCGGGACGCCGTAGACGGGATCAGGTCGCTGCAGGGAAACATTGCGGGACGCCGTACACGGGATCAGGTCGCTGCAGGGAAACATTGCGGGACGCCGTACACGGGATCAGGTCGCTGCAGGGAAACATTGCGGGACGCCGTAGACGGGATCAGGTCGCTGCAGGGAAACATTGCGGGACGCCGTAGACGGGATCAGGTCGCTGCAGGGAAACATTGCGGGACGCCGTAGACGGGATCAGGTCGCTGCAGGGAAACATTGCGGGACGCCGTAGACGGGATCAGGTCGCTGCAGGGAAACATTGCGGGACGCCGTAGACGGGATCAGGTCGCTGCAGGGAAACATTGCGGGACGCCGTAGACGGGATCAGGTCGCTGCAGGGAAACATTGTGGGACGCCGTAGACGGGATCAGGTCGCTGCAGGGAAACATTGCGGGACGCCGTAGACGGGATCAGGTCGCTGCAGGGAAACATTGTGGGACGCCGTAGACGGGATCAGGTCGCTGCAGGGAAACATTGCGGGACGCCGTAGACGGGATCAGGTCGCTGCAGGGAAACATTGTGGGACGCCGTAGACGGGATCAGGTCGCTGCAGGGAAACATTGCGGGACGCCGTAGACGGGATCAGGTCGCTGCAGGGAAACATTGTGGGACGCCGTACACGGGATTAGGTCGCTGCAGGGAAACATTGCGGGACGCCGTAGACGGGATCAGGTCGCTGCAGGGAAACATTGTGGGACGCCGTACACGGGATTAGGTCGCCCTGACAGACACAGGAATCTGCCAACCCAAACCAGCTCTGCAGATTCTCTGCAACTTCTAGTTTTCGGCAAGTGAAATATTGTGCACCCCCCACATTACAATATCCGTGCCCTCCTGTACACAGCCAGCAATGGCACCATCTGGACAGTGCCCACACATGGAGGGGAGGACAGGTGCTGGTCACTACAGGCTCCCTCACTGCATCCACAGGAGCCCGGAGCCACAGGACGGGACTGGCAGCACCCCTGCCCCGTGTGGGCACCTGCCCCTCACACACGATGCCCAGCACAGCTCTCACGTGCCAGCCACACACGCAGCCCGCCTCACCCTCCTCACCATTAAAACTTTGGCAGCGCTCTCCAGCTGGGCGATCACTTCACTCGCACCCAGCGCCGCCATCATGGGCTCTGTTCAATGACGCGCCACGCAGTGCAGTGTGGGATAAAGCGGGGAGCAGAGCCAATGGCGGCCCTGGGGGAGGGGAAAGCCGAGGTGGGTCCTCGCACTGAGGGGAGAAGGGAGCAGAAGTTTTGTGGAGACGAGCTGAGGGGAAGCGGACGACGCGCGGGCATGAGGGGGAAAGCCGTCCACAACACTTCGACGACCCTTCTAGAAATAGAGCAAAGACCCCTCTCGTCTCCCAGAAACAGGTTTTTTACTTTTCCTTCCTTCAATTGCTTTTTATTTTTCCATTCACCTGTTTAATTTTTTGCAGGGCGAGTTGCAGTTTTGATCGACGACATTTATTTTACCTCATGATGTGCTGGAAACAAATGTGTGGTGAGATTGTAAGAAGAAGAATACCATGCCGCCATTTGCTTTTTGAGGTTCATTTTTACGGCATTCGCTATGCGGTAATAATAACATGGCGACGTGAATGTGCCGGCCGGAAGGATTACGGCAATACCAAACGTGGCCACTTTTTATTTTTATCATTAATTTAGTGGTTTATAAAGTTTCTATAAACAAAACAAAAAAAAAAAACTCGTTCTCGTCACCGCAACTTTTTATATTTTTCTGTATGAGGATTTTATTATTACATGGTGTCGAATTTGGGTACTTATAACATTTTGATCTTTTTTAGATGTAAATACTTATGTCCCCCCAAAAAATGAGAAAGGTATTCAAGGAATGATACCTTTATTGGCTAACCAGAGAAATTATATTTGCAAGCTTTCGGGGCTCAGGCGGCCCCTTCATCAGGCTACATTACAAGTTGATCTTTTTTAGAAAAATGTGACAGCGCATGCCCGGAGGAATGAAGTCAGGAGGAAATTTAACCCTGAAACCATTTCTGGCGGACAGAGAAAAAATTCTCCCTCTCTCTCTCCCTCCTTTAAAATTGACTTCCGTTCACATCAGTTACGAACGGATCCGCTTTCCGCCTTTTTTGGCGGATTTTAACTGAAACAAAAAAATGAAGTGTGAAACAGGCCTTAGCACTAGGAGCAAGAGGCTGGGCCTCAAAAATCTCTTGCTCCAATTCTGACGAAATCTCGGCCACAACCAGGTTGAAAAATGGAGGCTCGGGAGGAGACACTGGATCAAAGCTCCGGGATAAAGCATTCGCCTTAACATTTTTAGACCCCCGCCGAAGCGTTGCAAACCCTTCAAATCCCGGGGCTGAACCCAATCCTTAATAGCCTGCACCTTCTTGGGATCCATGCGAAACCCCTCATTAGAAACAAACCGAAAAATGACAGTTCGTGTACAAAAAATGAACATTTTTCCAATTTTGCAGAGAGTCGGTTCTCCCTGAGTCTCTGAAGAACAGTACGTAAATGTTGCAAATGGGTCTGACTATCAGAGGAGTAAACTAAGATGTCGTCAAGGTAAATAACCAGAAAAGCGACCAATAAGGTCCGCAAACACCACATCAATTTTGGAAAATGGCCCGGACATTTGTCAGACCTTCTGATGTGAGAAACACCATCTATCACTCGACCGCCTCTTGAACCCTTATCAAGTTATAGGCTCCCCATTAATCCAATTTAGAAAACCACTTCGCCCCCGATAATTGGTTGCATAGATCAGGGATGAGAGGAAGTGGGTATGTACTGTATTTCTCACAGTGATTTTGTTAAGTTCCCGAAAGTCGAGGCAAGGACGCAAACCACCGTCTTTTTTTTTTTTTTTTTTTTCACAAAAGCCAGCTGCCACAGGAGAAACAGAAGGACGGATATGCCCCTTACGTAGACTCTCAGCAATATACTCCTTTATGGCCAGCCGCTCAGGACCAGGCAGATTAAACAACTGGGCCTTGGGCAACTTAGCCCCAGGGATAAAATCGATGGTGCAATCAAAAGATCAATGTGGTGATAGAACCTCAGCCTTGCTTTCGGAGAACACGTCTTCAATGTCTTTTCAGGTACTCCGGAATACTGTCACAGGGCAGTAGTGGGAAAACGGGTTGAGGAACCTGGGCCCCTGAACTGCCCCTCAGGCTAAGGGGGTGCCCTGACTTTCCTTAACTTGGGGGTACACTTGATGGTAGTGAGGCCCAAGTCACCCACCTGTCCCTATCTCCTGTTTAGCCCAGAGCTAAACCCCCAACCTCCGCCCCAGGAGGTGAGACAGGGAAAAAAGCGAATTGCACCAAAAACCAAAGGAAAGATAAGATAGACACCTCCGGGGTTAAATCAACTAGAAAGCAAAACTTGGCTTTATCTGCTGCAATGCACCGAACAGCAGAGTAAGGGCCCAATCACACAGCGAGATCACTAGCGAGATCGCTGATTTTGTGACGCTCCAGCGATCTCGCTGTGTGTGACATCCATCAGCGACTGGCCCCCCCGCCTGGTATCACTGATCGTGCAAGATCGTCCTGGGCCATTTTTTGATCGTTGGTCTCCCGCTGGCCAGCACGCATCGCTGCGTGTGGCAGCGGGAGACCAACGATCAGCAACGCTGGGAGCTGGTATCTAGGGTAAACAGCGGGTAACTAAGAGCCGCGCGGCTCTTGGATACCCGCTGTTTACCCTAGATACCAGCTTGCTCACTGGTCCTGATCGCTGGTGAGTCTGTCTATGTCAGGGTTCCCCAACTCCAGTCCTCAAGGCCCACCAACAGATCATGTTTTCAGGATTTCCTTTGTATTGCACAGGTGATGCAATTATCACCTGAGCAATACTAAGGAAATCCTGAAAACATGATCTGTTCGTGGGCCTTGAGGACTGGAGTTGGGGAACCCTGGTCTATGTGACAGGTCACCAGCGGTCAGCCTAATTATGTCCCAGCGATCCCATTCATGTCGAATCGGTGGGATCGCTGGGACACCGTTGTGTGTAACGGGGCCTTTAGGCACCAGATCAGCATTCAGCAGAACTCCCACTGCTCCTGATAAGCTGAACCACCAATGCACCAGGTAGCTCCAGTCTTCACCACGGTTGATAACCTAAAGGAAGTGTATCACCAACACCAGCTGATGCATCAGGCGATCTTTTATAGGAAGGAGGGAGTGGTCACCACCTGCTGACTAACTAAACATGTAGTAACACCAGCGGCCACCGGGGGGAAAAACCCACCAGCAGACTCACTAAACTTGTAGTAACACCAGCGGCCACCGGGGCAAAAACTAACATTAACCCCCGATGGCCTGAAAGGAAAAAAGGCCACATAAGAGAATCCAGACTCAGGCGCAGATCCAAAAATGGATCGTGACAAATACCTTCAGACTGACGACACAGATACAGATCTCAAGGGTTTAGCTAAGGACACAGATTTACAACATTGGTTGATGCAGTTTGACCCCCATTGAACAATTTCCCCGTTTTCCCAATTAATAACAGGGTTATGACATTGTAACCAAGGCATTCCCAAAACCAATCCCTCAGGTAAATTGTCCAACACAACGCAACTTTTATATTTTCAACATGAACTGGGCCCTCCTTGACTGAGAAGACCTCTAAGACCAAGAGGATCCCCTTCTTGGTGAGAGGAGAGGAGTCAATGGCCACAATTTTGACTGGAGTCTCAAGCCTATCTGTCCCTATCTTACATTGAATCACCAAGCGAGAGTCAATCAGGTTGATGGTAGAACCACAATCAACAAAGGCCGTGGTGAGGGACAGATCACTGTCTACCCCCAGCTCCACTTGGAGTAGAATCTTAGAGAATGAGGAAAATTGTACCTGAGGGTCTGGGTAACTTACACGACCATTGCCCAGACCTAGACGTTTCCTGACGGCTTGACAGAAGAAGGGCAAGAAGGACAGTCCTTTTTTCAGTGACCTGGAGCTCCACAGTGGAAACATAGCTGTTTTTCCCTGCGGCGCCTCCTCTCCTTCTCCTTGAATGAAACAGCTCCCACTTCCATGGGTTCAGCAACCGACAACCTATCATCTTTGCTGGAATGTATAGGGGTTTCCAGCTGCATCATCCCCCTGGCACAATCTACGGTCCATGCGAACAGCCTGAGTCATGGCATCCTCAAGGGAGTCAGGAGGAGGATATAACACCAGTGCGTCCTTCAGGCGTTCAGATAGGCCCCAGCGGAACAAACCCATGAGGGCTGCGTCGTCCCATTATACGTCTGCCTCCCACCGCCTGAACTCTGAACAGAACCATTCGGCTGAATGCTTTCCTTGCACCACATTCATAACCATGTCCTCAGCCAAACGCACATGATCAGGCTTATCATAAATGTGCCCGAGGTCCTCAAAAAATCGATCTACAGACACGCTTTCAGGGGCCATGGGAGAGAGAAAGCTCAAGCCTGCGGAGCCTCCCTTAATAACGAAATAATGACTCCCACCCTCTGACTCTCATCCCCGAAGAACAGGGTCGCAGTGAAAAAAACAACTTGCATCCTTCCCTGAAAGCCTGAAATTTATTTTTGCCCCCAGAGAAGGTGTCAGGTAATTTAACTGGCAGTTCAGGGGTGATAAGAGACATCACCGGCACCCCAAGCCCCAGAGGTGAAAGCACCCTGCACGGCAGCAGCAACCTCCCTCTGAACTTGCTGCTGAGACTGAGCCAGGGTTTTCTGCTCAACAGACAGCTTTTGCGTCATCTGAGTGAGATTGCTAACCTGTTCAGATAGAGCGTACAGAGGATCCATAACACACACTAATGTCCCAGAAAGCCCGACACAGAAAGAGGGAAAAACTTTTTGAGATCAGTTATAATGTGATGTACACCGTATCAGACTCACCACCAGAGACTGTACGCGTGTCCAAAGATGTGCTGGGGAAACCCGAGGACTTCTGCAGTGGAATCAACACAGCTGAAAATGTGATGCAGGAGGAACAGGACCTGCAGTACGTGACCACTGGGGGAGTGACTGGGGGCGGAGCTAGGTCCCGAACTCCTAGCAGGGATAGTGGGACCTAGCAGAGCCAGGAGAATAGTCAGTAAAGCTGAGGTCATACCAGAGGGCAGCGCAGTAACAAGCTGTTAATATGAATAGAGTGGTAAGAAGCAAGCCGAGAGTCAGAAGCCAGAGAGAACAACGCAGTAACAGGTGAACGGGAAGTCAGGGACATAGCCGGGGAAGAACCAAGCATAACACAGAAAGCGCAGAATCGGCAGACGAATATCATACGGGAAACAGACCGGGTCATATACAGAGCAATGGTACAGAAGTAAGCAATATACACAGGTATACAAGGGTCAGCTACTCTGCCAGGAACTGACGTATCACTGACAACGAGCATAGCACCAGTGTGGTTACATATAGCCCTTTTCAAACCAAAGAGTGGCCACATAGGATTAACCCTAGAAAGACCATAACAGAAAATTCCAGGCAGACCATGACATAACCTACCCTTAAAATTATAGACTGTTCATGTCTTTATCAGTGGGCAAACTTACAAAATCAGCAAGGGATGAAATAATAATTTCCTTCACTGTAGGTAAAAGCAGGCTCAGCCGTGAAATGGTTAAATAAACAGTCCCCACCAGGGCTGCCATTAAAAATATCAGAACCCCATACTTGCAAAATTTTCTGGTCCCCTTGAGCAGGTCTGTGGAGTTGGTAAGCCAAACCTCCGACTCCTCAATTTCCATGACTCCGACTCCCTCATACAGTCATGGCCAAAAGTTTTGAGAATGACACAAATATTATATTTTCACATGATCTGCTGCCCTCTGGTTTTTATGTGTGTTTGTCAGATGTTTTTATCACATACAGAAATATAGTTGCAACAATATTATGAGTAACAAAAGGTTATATTGACAGAATGAGTTAATGCAGCAAGTCAATATTTGCAGTGTTGACCCTTCTTCTTCAGGACCTCTGCAATTCTCCCTGGCATGCTCTCAATCAACTTCTGGATCAAATCCTGACTGATAGCAGTCCATTTGTGAGGTACACCTGGGGTGGACCCGCTAGACCGTGGCAACGAACCTCCCGGGGGCGAGCTGACCAGGTGGACCACCCCCTATACAGGGAGCGTTTGGGGCAAGCCCGCGGGTAACTATTACCACGGCAGCTGGTACCCTGGGAGGTAACGACAGACAGACTGCTAGAGCCGAGTTGGGGATACAGGACTGACGGTACCGGCTGGGAACCACAGGACAGACAGCCACGGCTTAGAGACACGAGACAGGTGGATACGGCCTGGGAGACACAGAACTGGCGGCACGGCTAGGAGACACAGGATAGGCGGGCACGGCTGGGAGACACAGGATAGGCGGGCACGGCTGGGAGACACAGGATAGGCGGGCACGGCTGGAAGACACAGGATAGGCGGGCACGGCTGGGAGACACAGGACCTAGGAGAGAGGAAAATGGAGAGGTGAACGAGCAACGGATGGACAGGGCGCGAAGGCGTGCAAAGAGGACGGCCAGAATCACGAGGAAAGAACAGAGATACTCAGGCACCGCTGGCAGGGAGAGGCGGCCAGATATAGGGACTGGTAGGAGGACTTCCGGGTCGTGAGCTAAAGGAGAGAGAGCAGGCGCGCGTCCTCAGTAGGAGGGGGAGGCACGCGCGTGCCCAGGCACAGTATGTGCGCGCGCCCGCCGAGCAGGAGGGGCGGGGGCGCGCACCCGGCGCGGTCCGGAAGACCGGACGAAGGGGACCGCCGGACGGAGAAGAGGAGCCGGGGAGGACCGTGGAGAAGACCGCGGACGCCGGCGCAGAGGGAAGCAGGATGCCGGAGGAAGGGTAAGCTGCGGCCGGGAGGAGGCAGAGAGAGGAGCGCGCGGCAGCCGCCGCGTGACAGTACCCCCCTCCTTACGCGCCCCCCTCCGCAGTCCGGAAAAGAATTTGGCCAAGATTCGAGGGGCCTGGATGTTCTCTTGGGGCTCCCAGGACCTCTCCTCGGGACCAAAGCCCTTCCAATCAACCAAGAAAAAGGTTCTCCCCTTTTGCTTCCTCATGGCCAAAATATCTTTAACCTCAAATACATCGTCTGCGGAGACAGGCGGAGGTGAGTGAGGGGCCTTAGAAAGGAAACGATTGAAGACGACTGGTTTTAGCAAGGACACATGAAAGGCATTAGGGATACGGAGAGAGGCAGGAAGCCGTAGTTTATAGGAGACATCATTAATACGGGACAAGATCTCAAAAGGTCCAATATAACGGGGACCCAGTTTATGGGAAGGGATCTTGAGGCGAATAAACTTGGAGGCCAGCCAAACTTTATCACCAGGGTGATATGGCGGAGCATCCAGGCGTCTTTTGTCGGCGTGTCTCTTAACTCTGTTACGTACCAACTCGAGAGCGGCCTTGGTCTCCTGCCAGATCCTGGAGAATTCCCCGGTCAGAAGGTCAGCCGCCGGTACACCCGAGGCAGGAGGAACCGGTAGAGGTACACCAGGATGTTGCCCATAGACGATAAAGAAAGGGGACTTGCCTGAAGACTCGCTGGCGTGGTTATTATAGGCGAACTCAGCCCACGGGAGAAGTTCAGCCCAGTCGTTCTGGTGGACATTGGAAAAATGCCGGAGGTAGTTCACCAAGCACTGATTTGTCCGTTCGGCCTGACCGTTGGACTGGGGGTGGTAAGATGAGGAGAAGTCGAGAGTGACATCCATTGATCTGCATAGGGCTCTCCAGAAGCGAGAGGTAAATTGGACTCCTCTGTCAGAAACAATATGTTGGGGCAGTCCATGAAGACGGAAGATGTGCTGAACAAAGATCTTCGCCAAGGCTGGGGCCGATGGCAAGCCGGAAAGGGGAACGAAGTGTGCCATCTTAGAAAACCTATCAACCACCACTAGGACGACTGTACAGTTGGCAGAGTGGGGTAGGTCCGTAATAAAGTCCATGGCAATGTGTTGCCAGGGGGACGAGGGTATAGGAAGCGGGTGTAGAAGCCCAGAAGGCAGCTGCCTAGGCACCTTGATCTTGGCACAGGAGAGACAGGAGGCGACGAAATCCCGGACATCCTGGGGAAGAGTCGGCCACCAGTAGTAGCGGGATACCAGGTGAAGTGTCTTCTTAAGCCCGAGATGGCCAGCCAGCTTGGAAGCATGTCCCCAGTGGAGGATTCGTCCTCGGTCCTTCTCCGGCACAAAAGTCTTGCCAGGTGGAGGTGAGAGAAGAGAAAGTGGTGCCACCGTGATGAGCCGGGATGGATCCAAGATATGCGTGGGTTCTTCTTCGACATCTGCGGGAAGGAAGGACCTGGACAAGGCGTCAGCTTTGAGGTTCTTGTTGCCTGGGCGAAAATGTAGATCAAAATTGAATCGAGCGAAGAACAAAGACCACCTGGCCTGGCGTGGGTTGAGTCTCTGCGCAGACCGAAGATAAGCTAGATTCTTATGATCTGTGAAGATTGTGAAGGGATGTGCGGCGCCCTCCAATAAGTATCTCCACTCTTCTAGAGCTAACTTGATGGCCAGCAGTTCTCGGTCCCCTATGGAATAATTCCGCTCTGGGGTGGAAAAGGACTTGGAAAAGAAGCCGCACGTGACGAGTTTACCGGAAGAAGATTTTTGAGACAAAACCGCTCCGGCTCCAGTTGCTGATGCATCCACTTCGAGGACGAACGGTTTGTTGACCTCAGGACGATGGAGTACGGAAGCCGTGGTAAAAGCTCGTTTTAGAGATAGGAAGGCCTCCTCTGCTTCAGGGGTCCAGACGTGCAGGTTGGCTCCTTTACGAATCAAAGATGAGATAGAGCCGGCCAATGAGGAAAAATGAGGGATGAACTGCCGATAATAATTTGCGAAGCCGAGAAATCGCTGAACGGCTTTCACCCCTTGGGGACGTGGCCAGTTGAGCACGGCAGACACCTTCACCGGATCCATACGCAGGCCGAAGTCGGAGATGATATATCCCAAAAATGGAAGGGAGGACTGTTCAAAGACGCACTTCTCCAATTTGGCGTACAGGCGATTCTCCCTCAATCGGAACAGCACTCGGCGGACATCTCTTCTGTGGGTGGACAGATCGGGAGAGAAGATCAGGATATCGTCAAGGTATACAACCACACTGGAGTACAGAAGGTCTCGGAAGATGTCGTTCACGAATTCTTGAAAAACTGCGGGAGCGTTGCACAACCCGAAGGGCATGACGAGGTACTCGTAGTGTCCATCCCTGGTGTTGAAGGCGGTCTTCCATTCATCTCCGGAGCGAATACGGACAAGATTATAGGCTCCACGGAGATCCAATTTAGAGAAGATTCGCGCACCTCGCAGCCGGTCGAACAGCTCGGGGATGAGAGGCAGAGGATATCTGTTCTTGATGGTAATCTGGTTAAGACCTCGATAGTCAATACAGGGGCGGAGAGACCCGTCCTTTTTCTTAAAAAAAAAAGAAGCCAGCCCCAGCGGGAGAAGAAGACTTTCGGATGAAGCCTTTGGCCAAATTCTCTTGTACATATTCAGACATGGCCTGGGACTCGAGTGGACTCAACGGATAGATTCGCCCCCGGGGCGGAGTCGAGCCGGGTACAAGCTCGATGGGGAAATCATATTGCCGGTGCGGTGGAAGAGCCTCTGCCTCTTTCTTATCAAAGACATCTGAAAAAGCCCAATAGGCCGAGGGCAAATCCGCAGGACCCGAGACAGGAGACGAGCATTTGAGGGGTTGTACTGGACGAAGACATCTAGTCTGGCAAACGCAGCCCCAGCGAAGGATGTCTCCGGTCCGCCAATCCAGGACAGGTTCATGCATCCTCAACCACGGAAGGCCCAGGAGCAAGGTGTGGGATAGAGACGGCAGCACGAAGAAGGTTATTCTCTCACGGTGCAGGACCCCGATCTGTAATTCCAGCTCTTCAGTGACCAACGTTACGGTCTCGCGCAAGGGAATCCCGTCGACTGAGGCTAACTGCCGGGGAACCTCCAAGGACCTAACAGGTATCCCCAATCTCTTCACCGCCTCGAGTTGGATGAAATTACCAGCAGCCCCTGAGTCAATATAGGCTAGCTCCGAAAAACGTTTGGATCCCTGGATAAACAAAACAGGAAGGGTCAAAGGTAGAGAGGTGTCGAAGGCACCTAGGGAGGCCTCTCTTACCTGTCCTAGGCGGAGGAGTTTCCCGGCCTCACAGGGCAGGAACGTAGAAGGTGGGAGGCACTGCCACAATAGAGACAGAGACCATGAGTGAGTCTCTCCTGGCGGCGTAGCTCTGCGGGCCTGAGTCGGTCAACCTGCATGGGTTCAGGGGCTGACGCCGAGGTGGAAGGCCGAGCGCGGGGAGGACTGCGCATCGGAGGAGAGAACCGAGTGGGTCTTCTCTCCCTGACGGCCTCGCGGGAACGCTCCCGGAAACGCAGGTCAATTCGCGTTGCCAGCGAGATGAGATCTTCCAAAGACGTAGGTGTATCCCTGCCTGCCAACTCATCTTTGATTCGGGGCGACAAGCCACGCCAAAAAGCCCCTACTAAAGCCTCATTGTTCCATCCTAGTTCAGAAGACAACGTACGGAACTGGATGGCGTACTGTCCCACAGAGAGAGCACCCTGGCGAAGGCAAAATAAGGACTCGGTAGCGGAGACCAGACGCCCGGGCTCATCAAAGACCTTGCGGAATGTCTCCAAGAAGGTTGCGAGCTGGGAGACTATCGGGTCATCTCGCTCCCACAAAGGATTCACCCAAGCCAATGCCTCACCCTCTAAGTGGGAAATCATAAAGGCCACCTTGGCCCGGTCGGAGGGATACTGCAGGGATGCCAGCTCGAAGTGCAACTGACACTGGTTAATGAACCCCCGACAGAGCTTGGGATCCCCACTATAGCGTGGGGGTTTAGCCAAGCGGGGCGAGGACTGGGAAGCTGCCGCAGGCGCAGGGACAGCGGCCGCCGTCTGTAGAGCTAGAAGGCGGTTATCTACAGAGGCTATGTAGTTTAAAATATGGGCCTGGGTGTCGCGCTGCTGAGCAAGCTCCTGCTGTAAGCCGGAGATTTGGGAGGCAATCCCCGGATCAGAGGTTTGCAGAGATGAAAGTCTGGACTCCATTGACTTGAGGAACGACATGATCCTCGCCTGATTCTCACGAAGGAACAAAAGTTCCTTTTGGGTCGGGGTCGGGGTACCAGCGGAATCCATGGCCTGAGTATTCTGTGAGGTACACCTGGGGTGGACCCGCTAGACCGTGGCAACGAACCTCCCGGGGGCGAGCTGACCAGGTGGACCACCCCCTATACAGGGAGCGTTTGGGGCAAGCCCGCGGGTAACTATTACCACGGCAGCTGGTACCCTGGGAGGTAACGACAGACAGACTGCTAGAGCCGAGTTGGGGATACAGGACTGACGGTACTGGCTGGGAACCACAGGACAGACAGCCACGGCTTAGAGACACGAGACAGGTGGATACGGCCTGGGAGACACAGAACTGGCGGCACGGCTAGGAGACACAGGATAGGCGGGCACGGCTGGGAGACACAGGATAGGCGGGCACGGCTGGGAGACACAGGATAGGCGGGCACGGCTGGAAGACACAGGATAGGCGGGCACGGCTGGGAGACACAGGACCTAGGAGAGAGGAAAATGGAGAGGTGAACGAGCAACGGATGGACAGGGCGCGAAGGCGTGCAAAGAGGACGGCCAGAATCACGAGGAAAGAACAGAGATACTCAGGCACCGCTGGCAGGGAGAGGCGGCCAGATATAGGGACTGGTAGGAGGACTTCTGGGTCGTGAGCTAAAGGAGAGAGAGCAGGCGCGCGTCCTCAGTAGGAGGGGGAGGCGCGCGCGTGCCCAGGCACAGTATGTGCGCGCGCCCGCCGAGCAGGAGGGGCGGGGGCACGCACCCGGCGCGGTCCGGAAGACCGGACGAAGGGGACCGCCGGACGGAGGGGAGGACCGTGGAGAAGACCGCGGACGCCGGCGCAGAGGGAAGCAGGATGCCGGAGGAAGGGTAAGCTGCGGCCGGGAGGAGGCAGAGAGAGGAGCGCGCGGCAGCCGCCGCGTGACACCATTCTTGCAAAATCAATGCTTTTATTTTGTCTGAATTTGAAGGTTTTTGTTTGTCCACCCGTCTCTTGATGATTGACCACAAGTTCTCAATGGGATTAAGATCTGGGGAGTTTCCAGGCCATGGTCCCAAAATCTCTATGTTTTGTTCCCTGAGCCATTTAGTTATCACCTTTGCTTTATGGCAAGGTGCTCCATCATGTTGAAAAAGGCATTGTTGATCGCCAAACTGCTCTTGGACGGTTGGGAGAAGTTGCTCTCGGAGGACATTCTGGTACCATTCTTTATTCATGGCTGTGTTTTTAGGCAAGACTGAGAGAGAGCCCATTCCCTTGGCTGAGAAGCAACCCCACACATGAATGGTTTCAGGATGCTTGACAGTTGGCATGAGACAAGACTGGTGGTAGCGCTCACCTGGTCTTCTCCGAATAAGCTGTTTGCCAGATGTCCCAAACAATTGAAAAGGGGATTCATCAGAGAAAATGACTTTACCCCAGTCCTCAGCAGTCCACTCCCTGTACCTCTTGCAGAATATCAGTCTGTCCATGATGTTTTTTCTGGAGAGAAGTGCTTCTTTGGTGCCCTCCTTGAGACCAGGCCTTGCTCCAAGAGTCTCCGCCTCACAGTGCGTGCAGATGCACTCACACCTGCCTGCTGCCATTCCTGAGCAAGCTCTGCACTGCTGGTAGCCCGATCCCGCAGCTGAAACACTTTTAAGAGACGGTCCTGGCGCTTGCTGTTCTTTCTTGGGCGCCCTGGAGCCTTTTTGGCAACAAGGGAACCTCTCTCCTTGAAGTTCTTGATGATGCGATAGATTGTTGACTGAGGTGCAATCTTTCTAGCTGCGATACTCTTCCCTGTTAGGCCATTTTTGTGCAGTGCAATGATGACTGCACGCGTTTCTTTAGAGATAACCTTGGTTAACAGAAGAGAAACAATGATGCCAAGCACCAGCCTCCTTTTAAAGTGTCCAGTGGTGTCATTCTTACTTAATCACGACAGATTGATCTCCAGCCCTATCCTCATCAACACCCACACCTGTGTTAATGGAGCAATCACCGAAACGATGTTAGCTGGTCCTTTTAAGGCAGGGCTGCAATGATGTTGAAATGTGTTTTGGGGGATAAAGTTAATTTTCTAGGCAAATATTGACTTTGCAAGTAATTGCTGTTACGCTGATCACTCTTTATAACATTCTGGAGCATATGCAAATTGCCATTAGAAAAAATGAAGCAGTAGACTTTGTAAAAATTAATATTTGGGTCATTCTCAAAACTTTTGGCCATGACTGTACATGGCTCAAGTTTAAGTGATAAATTTACTGTAGTAAAATGGTAACATCAGGCTTTTAATCATTATGATACAATAATCAAGCTATTTAGATATAAATTGAATATATTTATTGGAATACAACTTTAAAACAAAAACTTTTGCATATTTACAATTTATTATACACTATTTAACACAGTCTATTGAAATGAAAATTGCAAACATTCAAAATACAAGAATAATACACACAACTCCAAAAATGAATGGTGAAAAAAGGATGACTGAAGCAAAAAATAATACAAAAATATTTTTATTGTAAAAAAAATTTTTTTATATATCCATAAGAATCATATCAAGAAGTGAAAACCACAAATCAAAGGACACAGATCAAGGGACATGTAGTAAATGCCACAGTTATTTTCACACAAAAAATTGGTAAAATATATATATTATATTATGACCAACATTAATAATTGATATACCAAAATTTCTGCAAAAACAAGGTCATAAATGTATACACCAAACCCCACAGGAAATGTTCAAACAATACTGTTATAAAATTATTATAAAGTGCTAAGTGCATAAATGGGGTTAATCTTGTGCGAAAAAGAAAAAAAAAAATCCCATGTATATAAAACTAATGATAAATCGCACACAAAGTTGAAATCCCTGTGAGGTGATTCCAAAAGCGAGCCTAAAGTACAATAGTACACACAATGCGCTCTAAATCATATGTGTGCATGGTAATATATTAAAAAAACAGGGACAAAAAAAATGCAGCAAACTGCAATGGTGGTGAGAAATCCCTGTGAGGTGATTTCACAAACAAGCCTAAAGTGCAATAGTACAGTTGTGGCCAAAAGTATTGACACCCCTGCAATTCTGTCAGATAATACTCAGTTTCTTCCTGAAAATGATTGCAAACACAAATTCTTTGGTATTATGTTCATTTAATTTGTCTTAAATGAAAAAACACAAAATTGTCCTAAAGCCAAATTGGATATAATTCCACACCAAACATAAAAAAGAGGGTGGACAAAAGTATTGGCACTGTTCGAAAAATCATGTGATGCTTCTCTAATTTGTGTAATTAACAGCACCTGTAACTTCCCTGTGGCACCTAACAGGTGTTGGCAATAACTAAATCACACTTGCAGCCAGTTGACATGGATTAAAGTTGACTCAACCTCTGTCCTGTGTCCTTGTGTGTACCACATTGAGCATGGAGAAAAGAAAGAAGACCAAAGAACTGTCTGAGGACTTGAGAAACCAAATTGTGAGGAAGCATGAGCAATCTCAAGGCTACAAGTCCAACTCCAAAGACCTGAATGTTCCTGTGTCTACCGTGCGCAGTGTCATCAAGAAGTTTAAAGCCCATGGCACTGTGGCTAACCTCCCTAGATGTGGATGGAAAAGAAAAATTGACAAGAGATTTCAACGCAAGAGTGTGCTGATGTTGGATAAAGAACCTCGACTAACATCCAAACAAGTTCAAGCTGCCCTGCAGTCCGAGGGTACAACAGTGTCAACCCGTACTATTCATCGGCGTCTGAATGAAAAGGGACTGTATGGTAGGAGACCCAGGAAGACCCCACTTCTTACCCCGAGACATAAAAAAGCCAGACTGGAGTTTGCCAAAACTTACCTGAAAAAGCCTACAACGTTTTGGAAGAATGTTCTCTGGTCAGATGAGACAAAAGTAGAGCTTTTTGGGCAAAGGCATCAACATAGAGTTTACAGGAGAAAAAAAGAGGCATTCAAAGAAAAGAACACGGTCCCTACAGTCAAACATGGGGGAGGCTCCCTGATGTTTTGGGGTTGCTTTGCTGCCTCTGGCACTGGACTGCTTGACCGTGTGCATGGCATTATGAAGTCTGAAGACTACCAACAAATTTTGCAGCATAATGTAGGGCCCAGTGTGAGAAAGCTGGTTCTCCCTCAGAGGTCATGGGTCTTCCAGCAGGACAATGACCCAAAACACACTTCAAAAAGCACTAGAAAATGGTTTGAGAGAAAGCACTGGAGACTTCTAAGGTGGCCAGCAATGAGTCCAGACCTGAATCCCATGGAACACCTGTGGAGAGATCTAAAAATGGCAGTTTGGAGAAGGCACCCTTCAAATATCAGGGACCTGGAGCAGTTTGCCAAAGAAGAATGGTCTAAAATTCCAGCAGAGCATTATAAGAAACTCATTGATGGTTACCGGAAGCGGTTGGTCGCAGTTATTTTGGCTAAAGGTTGTGAAACCAAGTATTAGGCTGAGGGTGCCAATACTTTTGTCTGGCCCATTTTTGGAGTTTTGTGTGAAATTATCAATGTTTTGCTTTTTGCTTCATTCTCTTTTTTGTTTTTTCATTTAAGACAAATTAAATGAAGATAATAATACCAAAGAATTTGTGTTTGCAATCATTTTCAGGAAGAAACTGAGTATTATCTGACAGAATTGCAGGGGTGTCAATACTTTTGACCACAACTGTACATGTAATGCACTCTGAACAAACATGTGTGCATGACAATTTGCTGTGAAAATGCAGAGACAGACAAATGCAGCAACTGCAATAGCGATAAAGTTTGTATACCTGATATGTAGCGTAATGACCGTCCCACCAGAGTGGGGTGAGGTCACGGCTGTCTCTGCATTTTCACAGCAATTTGTCATGCACACATGAGGTGTGAAGCAGCTTCAACAAGATCATATAATTGTAAAGAATAATTTTGCTGTTTTTCTGTAGTAATATCTGTTCCTCCATTATGGCAACAGGACTGTGGCCTTCCATCTCCAACATACTGAATGTGAAATGTTGTTCTTGCTGCTTTTCACCTTCATTATTCTCATTCATCAGTTTAATTGTACTTATCATATTTGAAGCATTATCAGTTACAATATCAAGAACCTGTTCTTTTGTGACTTCATAATCTTGCAGATCTTTTTCCCCTAAGGCCTGGAGAAACTGGCTGCTGTGATGAGCTTTAGTATCTTTTACTGCCAGCATCTTTGTAACAATTTTTTTTTTGTCACAAACATATCGAACTTTCATAGCAAAATAGTTCACTCTGTGACATATGCAGGCATCCATTTTTAAAACACACAAAGCGTCTCTTGAGAGTCTTTTTAAGATCTTCCTTTTGGTTAAGGGCTTCTTCAATCGCTAATTTTCTAATACTTTCTCTTGCCAGAGAAACACCAAGTTTGCGGGCCATTTCTCCATTAAGAGTTGTAAATGCTGGTCGTGCAAATAATAATGGTACACTGCCCTTCACATCAAGCTCAATGAGCTGTCTTTTAAACACATCTGCTGTCATTGTTACAGTAACTTTGTCACTTACAAAATATCTTGAAACTGATGTTTGAGATGCTCTTTCCTACTCCTTTGCCTGGCGGGAAATGCTGGGCTCTGGTTTCTTGGTGCTGCTGTGATCTTTTTCAATCACAGCTTTGTAAACTTCTGGGTGGCAGCGTTGTAAATGTCTATTTAGATTGGGAGCTCTTGAAGGTTTTGTCACTGCCTGAGTATGCACTGATTTTTGTATCACAGCATTTGTTTTCATCTGGATCACTTATACACTGACAAACAAAATGTTTTTTATCTTGCCTCACTGTGAAATGCTCAAATACAGCTGACTCCATAAGATGCTTCTTAGACATTTTGTAATTATGTAAATTCGCTCCAAAAATTTTGTCCTGTAAAAAAAAAAAAAAAGGTATATTGAAATTCTTGCAAGAATAGGGAATCATGCACTATATAATTTAGGATAGAAATAAAACAATCTTTGCATAAATCAATAGGACAGATATGTATAAAGTTTGTAAAATATGTTAGCTTTACTCTGAACTTTCAATGTCAGGGCTGTGTCAGGGTGCAGCTCACTAAATGCTTCACATCATTTTTCTTCACAGTCTATGAAGAGGGGAGGAGGGAGGGAGTATGTTCTGAATCATATTCCAGAACACACACATTCCAGAACACACACACACACACGTGTCCTCATCGATCCTGTTGCTGTATTTCCGAATTTGAGATGTTAGAAAACAGTTTTTCCCCTTATATTCTATGTATAGTGTATATAAGTCATCATAGCAGCTAATTTCAAACAGGAGCTAAGAGGAAAAACAAACTAAAACATCAAGCATAAAGAGACAGCATATACTGGACTATTGATTTGTGCACAGTTTATTGAAAGTTTAGATATGCTTTAAGAAGTCCTTACCTTAATCCTGCTTTCCTGTTCACTCCAGAAGTTCTGAGGTTAATGCAGGCATTCCTTCCCTGTGTATTTGTTATTTTTTCCGCTTATCTTTAGAGGAGGAGATTCACTTCTTATCATGAGCATAAACTGCAGCACAGATTCATCTCAGCTAAAAGACTACACATTGGATCAAGAATAGGACAGACATTTATAGGACATTTCATAACTTTCCCAAATTCTTATGAAAAAAATATTCCTCACATACTGCATTGAACTACTGTACCCAATTTATTATATATTTTCGGAGTTGGTCCATTTTATACCTACTCCTCCAAAATGGGCTACAACTCTACGACTCTGACTCCACAGCCCTGCCCTTGAGACTCCGCCCAGGCTCCCCCCCCGCTCCGCCTCCACCCCTCAAACCTTCCACAGTCCCACCGCCCATTCTTGGACAAACTCCTTTTCTGCACCACGTCCTCACCAATCACACATTAACAGTTCCCGTCGAACACCAGTTCACATATATAGCAAGCAGCTTTTGTTTTGGCCAAAAGGTTTTTTAAGCCGCTACTCTTTTTAGGTATATTTTTCTTTATGGGAATGAGTCACATACATTTTTTAAAATAACCAATAATACAACATACAAGGGACAAATACCATCACACCGTAACCAGACCACATATTACCACCACATTGTTACTGAATAAAACCACATGCAAGGGTCAAATACCATCACACAATGACCAAACCACCTAGTACCATCACATAGGACCGAATACTACAATACTGATCATTAATTAATTAATTATGTCATGTCTTCTCTCTTTCCCACCTCACCCTCTATTCATTATCAACTTCTCTCCCACACATTCAATACATCATTTAAGGTGTGTGCACACGTAAGCGTTTTTTAAGCGTTTTTACCGGCAAAAACGCTTACAAGAAGCATCCCATTCATTTTAATGAATTCTGCACTTTTTGTGCATATTGATGGATTTTTTTCCGCGAAAAAAATGCATCGCAGTAAAAAACGCAGCATGCTCATTAATTTTGCGGAAAAATCCGCATTTCTAACTATATTCTATGAGGCTGGGGATGCTTCGAAAAAAGCACAAAAATCGAGCGGAAAACGCGCGTTTTCTGGGAAGGAGTCCTGTTTTCAGTCAGGAATTTTCTGCATACGTGGGTGCATAGCCTTACTCTCCCCCGCCCTCAATTTATCATCTGCTGCCCCACCCCCAATTCATCATTTGTTATCCTCCACCCTCAATTCATCATTTACATCATTTACTGTCCCCCCGTCCACCAGTCTCAATTCATCAACATTTACTCCTCCCACCCTCAAAATTCATCATTTGCTCTCCCCCAAGTCCCCAAGTGATAATTTGCTCCCCCACCTTCAATTCATCACTTGCTCTCCCCACCCCTCCACCTTCGATTCCTCATTTGCAGTCCCCCTCCCTCACTTCATAATTTGCAGTCCGCTCCCCCACTTCATAATTTACCGTCTTCTTCCCCCACGTCATCTTTTGCAGTCCCTCGCCCCCACTACATTTGCAGTTCACCTCCACCACTTCATCATTTGCAGTCCCATCCTCCCTCTTCATCGTTTGCAGTCCCCTGTTTACTCCCTCACTTCAACATTTGCAGTCTCCCTCCACCTCCCTCCTCACCTATTTACCGTATATACTTGTGTATAAGCCGACCCCCCCTAATTTTGCCACAAAAAACTGGGAAAACTTATTGACTCTTTGTCTTTAAAACATAGATCAAAATATGAGTCACAGAGACCAAACTGGACTATTTTTAATTAGGCCTATTGGCAAAGTGAAGGCGCATTGAAGCAATAGATAAAAAGACTGCAATTACGAACATACTCTGTAAATCATAAACTACCGTATATACTCAAGTATAAGCCGACCCCCCCCCTAATTCTGCCACAAAAAAACTGGGAAAACTTATTGACTCTAGTATAAGCCTAGGGTGGAAAATGCAGCAGCTACTGGTAAATTTCAAAAATAAAAATAGATACCAATAAAATTAAAATTGATTGAGACATCAGTAGGTTAAATGTTCTTGAATATCCATATTGAAGCAGGAGCCCCATATAATGCTTCATACAGTTCATGATGGCCCCATAAGATGCTCCATACAAAATACACCCCATATAATGCTGCACAAAGGTTAATAATGGCCCCATAAGATGCTCCATAGAATAATATGCCCCATATACTGCTCCATAAAGGTTATGGCCCCGTAAGATGTTCCATAGATTATGCATATGCTGCCCCTTAAAATGTTCCATAGAATAGGCCCCATAAGATGCTCCATAGAATAGGCCCCATATGCTGCCCCATAAGATGCTCCATAGATTATGCCCCCATATGCTGCCCTAGAAGATGCTCCATAGAATAGGCCCCATATGCTGCTGCTGCAAATAAAAATAAAAAATGACATACTCCCCTCTTGTCGCTGGGGGCCAGGTGCCGGTGTCCTGAGCAGGCGGGGACACCAGCGCTCTATGGGGGCCAGGTGACTGTGTCACCGCTGGCTCAGGGCCCCGGCACCTGAGATATTCACCTGTCCCCGGTCCATCGCAGGGCGCCGCTCTGTCTTCCGGGTCTCTGTCAGTGATTGTTCAGGCAGAGGACGTGGAGGACAGAGCGGCGCGCAGCTGTGGACCGGGGACAGGTGAATATCGCATATACTTACCCCCTCCTGGCGCGGTCTCTGTAGCCCCTCCTAGTGCGGTCTCCGGCAGCTTTTCCTTCAGCGATCAGGTGGTACCGCTCTTTAAAGTCATGAATATGTGCATGTTCATGACTTTAATAAGCGGTACCACATGACCGCTGGAGGAAGGAACCTGAGACCGTGGGAGAAGCGGGGGGGGGCTGCAGAGATGTGCCGGGGGGTAAGTATGTTCTGACACTCCCCCGCCGACCCCCTGGCGTATATGACTTGCTTATAAGCCGAGAGGGGGGACTTTCAGCCCCAAAAAATGGGCTGAAAATCTCAGCTTTTACGCGAGTATATATGATTTACATTTTATAAAGAGAAAAAAAAACGTTTTTCACTCTTCACTGACGATCCCCTGCAGACGCAACTCTGCTTTTGGTGTGCTCGTACAGGATGATGCGTACGCGATGATGTCATCGCGTATGTGCCATCACCTGACCGAAAGTCCAGAGGGCGGAGGGAGCGGGAGCTGCGCAACCGTTCAGGTTAGTTGGCTGTGGACCTATGAGAAAAACTGCCAGCACCGAGTTGTGCACCGCGCACAGAACTTCATTGCACGATGGGGCCGGTGAGCAGAAGCATAAAAGGCGGGGCCCGGGCTCCCTTCTATACTGCTATTCTGTAAGGTGGACAGGGTGGTAGTTGTGGCAACTGGCTTTACTGATCCTACACCCTGACACCTCACAGATAAAACAGCAAGTCCTTTCTGCTGTGTGTGTGATGTGTGCAGCAGAGTACTCACATCAGTTGCTGGAGTCCCCTCGGTCTCTGTCACTCCAACGTCAGGTTTCCAGGGTCCATAAAACACTGCAGAGTCACAGTCCTTTTCTAACAGTTCAACTTTACTGATAACATAAGTACACATCACTTTGGCAGCACAATTCACACAGAGCCCAATATCCTGCACTTTCCCTGCTTTCCGGGCAGACTCCATTCCTACTGTAATCCTTCTCTCTTTTGTCCCAGCAATCCCTGCCGTCTCTTTGGACAATCCGTATCCCATCCGTACCTTTTACCTGCCATCCCGGCAGCCTCTTTGGACAATCCGTGTCCCATCTGTACTTTCCATGTCACCAGGTCCCTGTCAGTCCCATGTCCGATTCCATTAGGGAAAGGTGCCAGGAATGCCATCTCAGCTGCTCCCGCCCCAGTCTTAGACCCCAAAATCTTCCTGGGGATGATTCCATTGAGCTGGTGCCCGTTTACACTATTCTCCAACCTAGGGCCCCTTACTGCCATCTGCAGACTTATCCCCACGGCTTGCAACTGTCTACTACATGCGTCCTGCCCTTGGGCAGGCTGCCTGGGTGTCTGACTCTAATCAGGAAATGCCTTGCCTATATCTCCTTGCTCTGTGCTGCTCTGGTCTATGCTCATCCCATCTTCTTATCCCCTATGCTGACTAACTCTTACATCTATTCTACAGCTCTGGCAAAAATTAAGAGAGCACTGCAAAATTTTCAGTTTGTCTGATTTTTCTCTTTATAGGTATATTTTTTAGTAAAATGTAAATTGTTCTTTTATTCTATAAACTACTGAAAACATGTCTTTGAATTTCCAAGCACTAAATTTTGTATTTATTTTCAGAAAATGAGAAATGGTCAAAATAACAAAAAATGCAGTGCTTGCAGACCTCAAATAATGCTGATAGAACAAGTTTATAATCATTTAGAAACAACAATATTAATGTTTTAACTCAGGAAGAGTTCAGAAATCAATATTTTGTGGAATAACCATGATTTTTAATCACCGCTTTCTCTTTCCACCATGACAGCACCACGGAGAGAGGGGAGCCGCCCCACGAGGACAGGAAACCTACAGATAAAAAGGCGGTACCTCTCTCCCGGATCAGTTGGTTTCCTGTCCCCATAGGGAACCTACGGACTCACCAGTCGTCGTTGGATGCTGGGGACGACAGCGGGGTTCCCTGTCCCAGCTGGGGTGGTGACCCGAGGCGCCACCTCCAGAGGTCACCAGGCCTCCAGGGTGTGTGGGGGGGAGAGGCGGCAGAAGCGCTCCAGAAGACTGCCTCTCCCAGGAGTATGTGGCTCCGGTGAAAAATGCTCCAGGGACATCGGCGCAGGAAGTCTCCGATGGAGTCGGGCCGCCACAATGCATCCCTGGGAGCGGCAGCGCGCACGCGATGACGTCGCCACCGCTGCAATGCATCTCTGGGACTGGCATCTCAGAGCACACGCGTGGGTGGGATGGCACCGAATGACGTCAGACTCCGGGTGTGCGCAAAGCATCTCTGGGAGCCCGGAGTGCCGGGAAGGGGATGCAGTGGCGGCACGCACCCGGAGGCAAAAAAGAAGGGGAAAAAAAGGCGCTCCCCCACGTGGCAGTGACCAGAAGGGGAGCAGGGATATTTAAAAAAAAAAAAAAAAAAATCACCAGCTAAAAGATTGCTGCATTTCCTGGAAGCATGAGTGAGCCTCCAGAGGAGCAATCGCAGCTGGACATATCCTCCAACACAGGGCAACAGCAGCAACGCCGTAAGAAGGATCCCAAGGACCAGACACAGCAACAGCCGCTCTGGATCCCGGCGCAGCAAGGAGTCCAGTGGGGCAGTGGCCTCAAAAGACAAGGCTTTGGCAGACCCGGTGGTCCCTCCCAGATTCGGTATCCTTCCTCGGCCTGGTGGGTAAGTGGACTACGTGACTGTACAAGCTGTAACTAGGGCCTGTCCTCCTTCTCCACAAGATTTGCCCACTTTGTAAAGAGGAGCTTCCCATGGGGCAGGGGAAAAGGCTCTGCCAAGCGTGCATTGATCACACGATTTGTAAAGAATCTCCAAGATTCGCCTCCGACCTTAGGGCCCTAATTAAACACCAGGTAGAAAACACCATCAAATCCCTCCAGGGAGGAAGCAAAAAGCATAGGAATGCTAAGACCAGGGACCCAGAGTCAGACCTCAGCGATAGGGAGAGCGACCCTTCAACATCAAACTCACAGTTCAGCATCCGACTCCTCGTCCTCTGAAGAGGGGGGTCGCAGCTGTTCCCTATTGAGGAAACAGATAATTTTGTAAAAGCAATTAGAACCACTATGGGGCTGATAGACACCAGACCCAAAAGAACTCTCCAGGACGCCATGTTCAGCGGGTTAGAACAAAAAAGAGAAGATATTCCCTATGAACGAGAAAATTCAAGCACTAATTCAGAGAGAATGGAAAAGGCCGGAAAAAAAGGGCCTCCTGACTTCAAAAAGGAAATATCCCTTTGAAGGCCCAAGCTGTTCATATTGGGAGAAAGTGCCAAAGGTGGATGTAGCCATAGCAAAAGCCTCGAAAAATTTCGCCCTGCTGTTTGAGGATATGGGAACATTAAAGGATCCCATGGACAAAAAAGCGGAAACATTCCTATAAGGTTCCTGGGAGGCAGCCGGAGGACGACTGAAACCCGCCATAGCTGCCACATGCACAGCTAGAGCCTTAATGGTGTGGTTAGATCAGTTGGAGGACCAACTGAAGAACAAAACCCCAAGGGCGCGATTTTAGACTCCGTCCCATTGATGAGCGGTGGCCTTTCTGGCGGATGCATCCGCGGATCCAATACGACTGGCAGCCAGGGCAGCTTCATTTTCGAACGCGGCAAGGAGAGCACTCTGGATCAAATGCTGGACGGGGGACCTGCAGACGAAATCCAAACTTTGCTCCATTCCCTGTGAAGGTGAATTCCTTTTCAGCCCCATACTGGACGATATCCTTGACAAACCAGGGGATAAAAAGAAGTCTTTCCCCAACCAGTCCAATTTCCCCTTCAAACGTTTTCGAAGCAGGAAATTTATCCAGAGAAAGCCACCTAAAAACTTCCAGGATAAGTGGGAGGAAAGGAAAAGGGTTCATGTTCGGGAAACCAGCGGACAAGGTACAACCCCAATGAATGTGTCTCCCAGGTAGGAGGAAGATTGGGCCACTTCTTCCCAGCCTGGGAAAAGATATCAAACAGTTCCTGGATCTAAAATGTGGTAAAAACAGGCCTCAAATTAAACTTCCACACCTCACCCAAACCCTCTTTTGTAGTGACCCCGCAGAGACAGTCAGCGGAAGAGCAAGACGCAGTCCAACAAGAGATTCAGACCCTGATGGAGAAATCGGTGCTACAAGAGGTCCCCCCATCGGGAAAAAGGAGAAGGCTTCTATTCTATCTTCCTAAGGAGGAAGCCAGACGGGACATTCAGGACGATAATAAACCTGAAAAGATTAAACAAGTGATTGATAATCCATCCATTCAAAATGGAAACAATAAAATCTGCAGTAAAAATGCTGTTTCCAGCCTGTTACATGATGGTACTCGACTTAAAAGACGCGTACTATCACGTCCCCATACACATGGACTACCGCCAATATCTCAGGATAGCAGTCACTATAAGGGGAGAGATTAGGCACTACCAATTCAAGGCTCTCCCATTCGGGCTGGCCATCGCTCAGAGAGTCTTCACAAAAATCATAGCGGAAGTCATGGCACATTTAAGGGAGCAGGACGTACTTCTAGTTCCATACCTGGACGACTTTCTAGTGATAGGCAACTCCCCTTCTCACTGCAGGGATCAGCTGAACAGGACTATGGAGGTACTGACCAACCTAGGTTGGCTGCTAAATCTGCCAAAATCTCGGATGGTCCCGAGCCAAGTACAGAAGTACCTGGGCATTACCATAGACTCGTTCAGACGAGTGCTGTCTCCCAGAAGGGAAAGTGATACACATGAAACATAGCGACAGGCGCAAAAACTCACACAGTGACAACACAAAGGAAGGCTATGTCCCTGTTCGGTTCAGTGACAGCCTGCATCCTGGCTGTGCAGTGGGCCCAAGCCCATACAAGGGATCTCCAGTGGGAGATGCTGGCCTCAGAGTTTTTTCTTCACGGAGATTTAGAAGGGCGGTTAGAAATCTCATCCGAAACAGCCCACTCTGTTATGAATGGGTCACCGAGGAGAAAAAAAAAACAAAACAAGCTAAGCCACAGAAAACCAGAGAAGTTGGTAACTATGCAGATTGCAGATCCCTGATCTTACCACACAAGTAGCAGTAGCCGTGGAGCGTGCCTACGATGTTCCTAGATGCCTCGTCACGGCCGGAGGACTAAATAAGCCTAAAGCAAGAAAAGGGAAAACTAACTGCCCCAGAGCAGACCCCAAAGGAATAGATAGCCCCCACACATGTATTGACGGTGAAACAAGATGAAGACACAAACACAGGCAGGAAAATAGGCTGAGCAAATGATGGGGCCAAAACTAACTAGACAGGAAAGGAAAGGCAAGTCACTGTCTGCAACCTGCAAAAAAACCCTACAAAAATAATGTCCAACACTTCTGATAGCAAAAATTAACCCTGAAGTCACTAGACTTCTCCCACTATATCAGCACTCTGGAATATTCTGAGACAGAGCAAAAAGAGACCGAACTAGTAAGGGACAAAAAGCCAATGGGCAAAATACTGATAAATAAGAGTGGAAATTCATCTCAGCGCCCAGCCGGGGCTGGCAGACCACACAAAAAACTGAATAGACCAACAAAATCAAGTGTGATATTAGCTATTAGCAGAAAAACTTAGCTTTAGATGACTGGAACAGAGCAGAAAACCAAGAGCTGACAAGCCAGAAGGAATCACCAGCAACTGAATAGGGCGTCGGCTGTCTTAAATCCAATCTGAGAATCCCGAGATCCAATCATCATCCCCATCCTCAGGTGGCAGACCTCCACCGATCAAACCAGCCGCACCACCTCCCGACACCACCAGAGGGAGTTCAGAAGGGGAACCCGAGAATGAGTTCACAATACCACTCACTGCAGCGGTGGACGGAGCCATCCAACCTATCCCGGGAGTTACTTGGGTATTGCCGATATCTCGAGTCCTTACCACAGATGCAAGCCCCAGGGGGTGGGGGACTCACTTGGACAACCAGGTAGCACAAGGGGTCTGGATAGAGGACGAAAAAGCAGCTTCCTCAAATAGAAAGGAGCTCTTAGTGGTAAAACTCACCCTCCTGTATTTTCTGGACTCCCTCAGGTCCCACCACGTAAGGGTGCTTTTGGACAACGGCACAGTAGTCGCTTACTTGAACCATCAGGGGGTACAAGATCCAGCGCCCTAAGGGAAGTGACCAAATCAATTTTCCAGTGGGCAGAGGGAAATCTAAGCTCACTGACTGCACTACACATAAAAGGGGCAGACAATGTGACAGCAGACTTCCTAAGTCGCACACAGCTAAGACAGGGGGAGTGGGAGTTAAACCAGGAAATTTTTACTCAGATCACGAAGCTATGGGGGAAACCCAGCATAGATCTATTTGCCAACAGGACAAACCGGAAGGTGAAAACCTTCTGCTCCATAGACCCCTCCGGGAACCCGGTAGCCCTGGACGCCCTTATGATTTCCTGGCACTTCCCCCTTGCCTATGCGTTTCCACCAATAGTCTTAGTTCCATCAGTTTTGAGGAAGATTCGGGAGGACAAGGCATGGGTAATATTAATAGCTCCCTTCTGGCCGAGAAGGACGTTGTTCTCTTGGTTGAGGAGAATATCCATCTCGGTCCCTTGGGTCCTCCCGGCTAGCCCGAACTTACTATCTCAGGGCCCAGTACTGCACCCCCAGGTGAAGAACCTACATATGACGGCCTGGATTTTGAAAGGGCTCTGTTGAGCAACAGGGGCTTCTCCAAAAATTTAGTGTCCACTCTCCTACGGAGTAGAAAACTTGTAACCACTAAACTACGGGAGGATCTGGAGGATGTTCCTCTCAGTATTAAATACCAGCGCAGGGGGGGAGGTACCTCTATCAAAGATCTTAAGAGTTCCTGCAGTAGGGCTTAGAGCAAGGTTTAGCTACCAGCACATTGAAAGTTCAGGTGGCGGCCTTAGGGGCCCTTTACAACTTTGACTTGACAGGGAACCATTGGGTGGCCAGGTTCATCAAGGCAGCCGGTAGATCCAGACCTATACCTTCCCTAAACACTCCTCCCTGGGATCTAAACTTGGTCCTCTGAGCCCTGTCCAAACCTCCCTTTGAACAGTTACAAGAGTATCCACTAAAGCAGATATCACTCAAGACCTCCCTCTTGATAGCCCTGACATCGGCCCATAGAATCAGTGATATCCAGGCCCTGTCAGCCTTCACTCCGTTTTACTCA
Source organism: Dendrobates tinctorius (assembly GCF_039654945.1). Classification (NCBI taxonomy): domain Eukaryota; kingdom Metazoa; phylum Chordata; class Amphibia; order Anura; family Dendrobatidae; genus Dendrobates; species Dendrobates tinctorius. Next base: position 19,300,225 of record NW_027361743.1, on the reverse strand, counting down.
GATCCTAGAGGACAGGGTGATACTTAGGACAGACCAAGCCTACCTGCCGAAGGTAGCATCCCAATTCCACAAAACTCAGGAAATCTCCCTGCTCTCCTTTTGCCCCAGTCCCAAAACAGGGGAGAAGAAGTGTTACGCACATTAGATGTTAGAAGATGCCTAATTGAATACCTAGCGGCCACCAGGGAGTGTAGAAAGGATAGGTCTGTTTGTCTGCTTCCAGGGGCCAAGAAAGGGGCAAAAGGCACGCTGGCGAAGTGGATAAGAGACGCCACCACCTTGTCATACTCGTCGCTGGGAGTGAATGTCCCAGACAGAATAAAAGCCCATTCTACAAGAGCGGTGTCAACTTCCTGGGCAGAGAGAGTAGGCGTCGCCATTGAGCAGATATGTAGAGCCGCTACTTGGTCCTCTCCTTCAACTTTCTTCAACGACTATCGGCTGGACCTAGCCACCTCCTCAGATCTAACCTTTGGTAGAAGCAGGGCCAGCTCCAGGTTTTTGAGGGCCCCGGGCGAAAGAGTCTCAGTGGGCCCCCCCTTTAACACATACCACAATTCATGCCGTGTGACATCCGTAGTGCCGGCCAAAAACGGACTTGTCTCCGTATGGATCACACGGACACGCATGTGATCCACACGGACACTCGCTCTGTGGCAAAACACGTTCATGTGAAGGAGGCTATGGATTAGTAGTGTACGCATGAAAGAAGAGAGAGAGAAAGAATAGAGAGAGAACAGAAAGAGAGGAAGAAAGAACATAGAAAGAAAGGAAGAACAGAGAGAGAAACGGGAAATAAAGAACAGAAAGAAAGTAAGAACGGAGAAAGAGAAAAGAACAGAGAGAAAGAAAGAGGGTAAAGAAAGAACAAAGAGAAAGAGGGGAAAGAAAGAGCAAAGAGAGAACAGAGAAAAAGGAAAGAAAGAAAAAGAACAGAAAGAAAGAGTGGACAGAAGAAAAGAACAGAGAAAGAGGGGAAAGAAAGAACAGAGAGAAAAAGAGTGGACAGAAAAAAAAGAACAGAGGTAGAGAGAAAAAGAAAGAGGGGAAAGAACAGAGAGAAAGAGGGGAAAGAAAGAAAAGAGAACAGAGAAAGAAAGAGGAAATAGAGAACAGACATAGAGAGAAAGAACAGAGACAGAAAGAAAGAGGGGAAAGAAAGAACAGAGAGAGAAAGAACAGAGGGAGGAAAAAAAAGATTAGAGAGAAAGAACAGAGAAAGAAATAAAGATAGTAATAGCAGCCTGGCTCCCATTGTAGTGCCCACCTGAGCCTCCTGGTGCAGGACATATCATGATCCGCTCACATGGCCGACATCCCCGATTCGAAGGCGATCCCGCTGTCCGCTCTGTCAGAGGAGGACACGGTGATGGATATGAAGCATTCCCTGAAGTGCCTCCATGGTTCCGTCACAATATCCTCCTGAAATTACCTCATTTCTGGTCAGATTCCAGCATGTCACTTCCGGTAGAACATTACGTGCGGGTTTTAAAGTGCTCCTTGGGGCTCCGTTGTGTACTCCTATGTCTGCGGAAAAAGTAAGCTCCCGGCTGGGGTAGTCTCTCGAAATCGGGACTGTCTCACTGGACCCGGGACGGTTGGGACTCGAGAGGTATAAATGCTCCCCACCATGCACCTCGCACACGCACGGCTCCGCTTTGTATGCCTCGTACACACACTTCTCCGCTCCGTACACCTTGTTTCACCCCCGGCTCTGCTCTGCTCCATAAATACGGCTCAGCTCCGTACACACAGGGCTCCATTCCATACACCTCGTACACACACGGCTCCGCTCTGTACACCACGTACACATGCGGCTCCGCACACCTCATACACACATGGCTCCGCACCGTACACCTCGTACACACATGGCTCCGCTCCGTACACCTCGTACACACGGCTTCGCTCCATACACCTCGTGCGCACGCGGCTCCGGTACACCTCGTGCGCAGGCGGCTCTGCTCCGGTACACCTTGTAAACCCCTTCTGACCCCACACAGAAACTTTACCTCATCAGGACCAGCACCATAATGACACGACCAGCACAGCAAAGTCCTGCAGCCACCCTGATCATGTGACCCCTGACTCCTCCCCTCCTGTGACCTCATCACAGGTCCTGTGCCGCACACAAGATTACAGCCGAAGCGATGATCATTGCTGGCTGTAAGGGGCTGCGTGGGTCCCTCGGGAGGGCGCAGGATGGGGTTGGTACATGGGGATGTGGCGGCGCCGGCGAGTATCCCAGACAGCGTGAGTGGACCCCCCCGTCTCGCCAGGGCCCCGGCACTTGCCCGGGTGCTGGCGCCGGCCCTGGGTTGAAGGATGCTGGAGGCTGTGGTCCCCCCCCCTAATAGTCTCTGCAATTCTCTCCGTGGTGCCGTCATGGGGGAAAGAGAAAAGCGTAGTTACTTACCGTTAACGGTATTTCTCTGAGCCCATGACGGCACCCATATATTCCCTCCCTACACGCATGGGGTGCGCACTCATTGTAAATAAAGTTTAGTTAAAAGTCACGTGGTGTCTCCTCTACGCAGTTTAATGATTATAGAAATTTTGTGTTTTTTTTAAATTGTTGTGTTAGTATTAGGCTGAAGTTCCGTTAATGCTCTGTAAAACAACTGATGCGTGAGAGAGGTACCGCCATTTTATCTGTAGGTTTCCTTTCCCCGTGGGGCGGATCCCCTCTCTCCGTGGTGCCATCATGGGCTCAGAGAAATACCGTTAACGGTAAGTAACTACGCTTTTCATGCATCTTGACATGCTTTCCACCAGTCTTTCACACTGCTTTTGGGTGACATTGTCACTCCTGGTACAAAAATTTAAGCAGTTCTTCTTTGTCTGATGGCTTGTGACCATCCATCTTCCTCTTGATTGCATTCCAGAGGTTTTCAATGGGGTTCAGGTCTGGAGATTGGACTGGTCATGACAGGGTTTTGATGTGGTGGTTCTTCATCCACACATTGATTGACCTAGCTGTGTGGCATGGCACTTTGTCCTGCTGGAAAAAAACAGTCCTCAGAGTTGGGGAACTTTGCCTGAGCAGAAGGAATCAACTTTTTCCAGGATAACCTTGTATGCGGCTTGATTCATACGTCCTTCGTAAAGATTAACCTGCCCAATTCCAGCCTTGCTGAAGCATCCCCAGATCATCACCGCTCCTCTACCAAATTTCACAGTGGGTGCACAAGACACTGTGGCTTGTACGCCTCTCCAGGTCTCCGTCTAACCATTAGACGGCCAGGTGTTGGGCAAAGCTGAAAATTAGACTCATCAAAGATCACCTTGCTCCCGTCCTCTATGGTCCAATCTTTAGGCTGTGTGCAGACGTTGCATATTTTTGGTCTGATTTTTCTGCACAAAAACTGCAGCTGCTGGCAGAAAACGCATGGTGAAATGTCTGCGGTTTTGATGCGGTTTTATAGCGTTTTTGAATGCGGTTTTTTAGCGTTTTTCAAACACTTTTCCATGCTGTTTCTTTGATGATTTCGTGCATTGTTTGTGCGGTTTTGCTTGCATTTTTCTGCCTGATATGTCTGCCTTTTTTCAAAGCTAAAATAAAGAGCAGAAACTTCAAAATAGCAAAAAAAAAATGATGTCAGTTCCTAGTCCAACCTCTTTCTCCATTTTGTAATCTGCACACTTTCGGAATCATGACTGCTAACATTGAAAATGATCGGAGTGAACAAAGAAGCACACAGCATGGCGAAAAAACTAATGCATGGCTACGCAGGCCACAACGCCTCCAAGCTTTGGAGTATTGCTTGATTATCTGAATCAGCAAAGACTCCAGGTAAGCAACACTGTATGTAAAAATATTGTTTTTGAGTCCTCATCACACATAGTGAGATTGCTAGCGAGATCGCTGAAACATCACAGCTGTTGGGACGCAACAGCGACGTCGCCAGCCATCTTGCTACATGTGATGGATATGAGCGACCGTCCCCCTGCTGGATATTGCTGATTGAGCTTGAATGTCCTGTCCATTTTTTAATCGCTTTTGTTCCGCTGGCCTAATGCATTGCTATGTTTGCTGACAATGAGTGACTGCGATGGTGGCGCAGAATTCAAGGACGCAGGCTGGAGTTGTCAGATTAGCTGCTGTGTGGCAAGGTCCCAATTACCGCTGAGGTTACGGCTTGCCATATAGTGGCTGTGTAAATTGAATAGATCTGCCTGTTGAGTGAACAGGTAGCGACGTACCAACCATCTTTAGGTAACATCGTTTTCCTCACCGCTGGAGCGTTGTAGACTCTCACGGGACCTTAACCCAAATTATTTTATCTTACTTGCAGGCCAGAAAGAGAACCAGAAGAATGTGGGCACACCCCATTGTGGCAGAACGTACAGGAAAGGGTCACTTTCGTGTGCTATACCAAGATTTGAGAAGGTAAGTTACCCATATGTGACGAGAATTTGTTATGTAAAACTTTGGTAAGTACAAATCTGTATGTGATGTAACTTTTTTTTTTTTTTTTTTTTACAGATATGCCGAGAAATTTGTTTCCTTTTGCCGTCTCACCATCCCGGCATTTGACTGGCTCCTGAGCATTATGGGAGAAGACCTTATGATATTTTTCCACAAATAATAATAAAACAAATTGTAAATATTAATTTATTATAAAACCTATAAAGACTTTATGACGGTTAAGATTAACCTCTTCCCAGGCTGCAAAAGAACAGCACGTAGTTGCTGTTTGTCCCTGTCTGGACTTGAAAAAAATTGGCGTGGGCTCCCGCCCAATTTTCAAGTCCAGAGAGGAAAAGCAAGCAAGTGTGTGATGATTTTTTGTAGCCTGGGAAGAGTTTCATCTTCCCAGGCTATGAATATCAACCCGCCACTGTCAGCAGAGCCTTTCATGGCTATTCCAATAGGGGGACCCCCCCAAAAAAAAATGACGTGGGGTCCCCCTATATTTTTTAGCTAGAAAGGCTATGCCGACAGCTGCGGGCTGATATTCATAGCCGAGGAAGGGGCCATGGATATTGACCCTCCTGGCTACAAATATCAGCACGCATCCGCCCCAGAAATGGCACATCTATCAGATGCGCCAATTCCGGCACTTAGCCCCTCTCTTCCCACATCCCGCACTGTGGCGGCGGGATATGGGGTAATAAAGGGTTAATGTCACCTTTGATTGACAGGTGACATTAAGCCGGGTTAATAATGGAGAGGATCCATTATTAATCCTATAGTTTAATATGAAGAAAAAAAAAACACAGAAAATTTTTTTTAATGTTCTTCATTTAACCATACTTACCCATAAAAAACCATAACCTGTAAAAAAAAAAATAAATAAAAAAACACAAAAATACCAACCAGTCCGACGCAATCCATTTAAAATCGAGTGTCCCACGTCGATCTCTAGTGGAGAACAGTCACATCAGTAGATGTGACTGCTCTCCACGGGTTAAAAAGTCACACTGACAGGAGAAAGTTACTGCAGTGTGACTGCGCATGCGTGAATGTGAGTTAACCGGAGTTCAATGAACTCCGGGACTCCCTTTACGGCAATAACGACAGGTCAATTACCGTAAAGTGAGCTCCCGGGCCGTAAAGTGAGCTCCCGGACCGTAAAGTGAGGTCCCGGAGTTCATTGAACCGCCGGGAACCCACCGCCGACCAGCGCACACTGCAGGAGCAAATTAACTCTTGCAGTGCATCACCGGAGGACATCGTGGGACAGAACCTTTTTTTTTTTGTTGTATTTTTTTTTTTTTTTAACATTTTAATGGGAGACCAGTGAGGGAAGGCTTTGGGCAGGCGAAAGTGGTATGTGGTAAGTATGTGTACATGTTGTGTGTTGTATGTACTGTTTGTTACGTGTGTTTTTTTTTTTTTTTAACCCATTGTGGTCATTCACCTGACGATGGGAAAACTCTCATCATATTTGGATGGGAGAGCTGTCCCATCCGACGAATGACCACAATCTGTCACTACAGACACACAGACTGACGCACAGACTGACACACACAGACATAACTTACCAACTCAACCATGCGCCTCACATCCATCCCCATACGACGGTACGACTCCATTTTATTTTCATACAGCATACACTTCCTCCTTCCTGTTCCGTCACTTCCCTTTCCTGCGTTTTTGGATAGCAAATCAGCAGCAAAACCGCAGATCTCTCTTTGATCAGCGGTTTTGCTGCGGAATTGAATGATAGAATGGGAGTCTATGGGTGCAGAACCGCAGCAGAATGGCAGAAAAGAAGTGACATGCTGCAAAAAATAAACCGCTACATTTCTGTGCGTTTTTTTCCGCAGCATGTGCACATCAAGTCTGCGGATCCCATAGACTCCCATTGTAGGTGCACTACACTGCGGATTTTAGTCTATTCCGCGCAGTACAAACCGCGGCGGAACCGCAATTAAATCCGCAACGTCTGCACATGGCCTTATGGTCTTTGGCAAACTTAAGCCTGGCTCTCCTTTGCTTCTCATTGATGAAAGGCTTTTTTCTAAGGCCTGTTTCACACTTCAGTTTTTTGTGTCAGTTAAAATCCGCCAAAAAGGCGGAAAGCGGATCCGTTCCTAACTGATGTGAAAGGATGCCACCGGATCCATTTTTTTTTTTTGACGGATCCGCCGAATGAAGAATTTTAAAGGAACCGCTGCCCGGGAAGGGGAGAGAGAGAATTTTTTTTTCTCTGTCCGCCAGAAATGATTTCAGGGTTAAATTTCCTCCTGACTTCATTCCTCCGGGCATGCGCTGCATAAAAATGCGGTACCTGCAGTACAAAAAACGTTACATGGTCCGTCCAGGCTTCTCGGTGGACGCAAAAAAATTGACGGATCCGCAAAAAAACGGATCCAACGGATGGCCATCCGTCAAGATCCGCCGGCAATGCAAGTCAATGGGGAAAAAAACGGATCCGCCAAAAAAAATGGCGGATCCGTTTTTTTGCAAAAATGGCGGATTTTGACTGATCGTCAAAAACGGAAGTGTGAAACAGGCCTAACTGGTGATTCTGACATTGTTTTATCCTGACATATTGTACTTCATGTTAGTGGTAAAATTTCATTCAAATAACTTGCGTTTATTTGTGGAAAAAAAACGGAAATTTGGCTAAAATTTTGAAAATTTCGCAATTTTCCAACTTTGAATTTTTATGCCCTTAAATCACAGAGATATAGCACACAAAAAAATTAATAAGTAACATTTCCCACATGTTTACATTACATCAGCACAATTTTGGAACCAATATTTTTTTTGTTAGGAAGTTATAAGGGTTAAAATTTAACCAGCGATTTCTCATTTTTGCAACACCATTTTATTTTTACGCACCACATCACATTTGAAGTCACTTTGAGGGGTCTATATGATAGAAAATCCCCAAAAGTGACACCATTATAAAACCTGCACCCCTCAAGGTGCTCAAAACCACATTCAAGAAGTTTATTAACCCTTCAGGTGCTTCACAAGAATTTTTTGAATGTTTAAAAAAAAAATGAACATTTAACTTTTTTCACAAAAAAAATTACTTCAGGTCCAATTTTTTATTTTATTTTACCAAGGGTAACAGGAGAAATTAGACTGCAAAAGTTATTGTGCAATTTGTCCTGAGTACGCTGATACCTGATATGTGGGAGGAACCACTGTTTCGGCGCATGGCAGAGCAGAAGGGAAGGAGCGCCGTTTGACTTTTTCAATGCAAAATTGGCTGGAATTCAGATCGGACGCCATGTCACGTTTGGAGAGCCCCTGATGTACCTAAACAGTGGAAACCCCCCACAAGTGACCCCATTTTGGAAACTAGACCCCCCCAAGGAACTTATCTAGATGTGTGGTGAGAACTTTGAACTCACAAGGGCTTCACAGAAGTTTATAACGTACAGCCGTACAATTAAAAAATCATTATTTTTTCCACAAAAATGATCTTTTCTCCCTCAATTTTTATTTTTCCAAGGGTAACAGGACCCTAAAAGTTATTGTGCAATTTGTCCTGAGTACGCTGATACCCCATATGTGGGGGTAAACCACTATTTGGGCACATGGCAGAGCTCGGAAGGGAAGCAGCGCCATTTGACTTTTTTGGCTGGAATTGGGATTGGACGCCATGCCGCGTTTGGAAAGCTCCTGATGTGCCAAAACAGTGGAAACCCCCCACAAATGACACCATTTTGGAAACTAGACCCCCTAAGGAACTTATCTAGATGTGTGGTGAGCACTTTGAACCCCCCAGTGCTTCATAGAAGCTTATAACGCCCAGGCATGAAAATAAAAAAATCATTTTTTCCACAAACATGATCTTTTAGTCCCCAATTTTTTTATTTTCCCAAGGGTAACAGGAGAAATTGGACCCCTAAAGTTGTTGTCCAATTTGTCCTGAGTCCGCTGATACCCCATATGTGGGAGAAAACTACTGTATGGGCACACGTCGGGGCTCGGAAGGGAAGTAGTGACGTTTTGGAAAGCAGACTTTGATGGAATGGTTTGCGGGTGTCATGTCGCGTTTGGAGAGCCTCTGATGTGCCTAAACTGTTGAAACTCCCCACAAGTGACCCCATTTTGGAAACTAGACCCCCCCCACGGAACTTATGTAGATGTGTATTGAGCACTTTGAACCCCCCAGTGCTTCACAGAAGTTTATAACGCCCGGGCGTGAAAATAAAAATCATATTTTTTCCACAAACATGATCTTTTAGTCCCCAATTTTTTTATTTTCCCAAGGGTAACAGGAGACATTGGACCCCAAAAGTTGTTTTGCAATTTGTCCTGAGTAGGCTGATACCCCATACCCCCGTGAGCGCAGCTGATCACGCTAGACATACTATCCCGTCCATGGGCATAGGGGCCCGGGTCCCATGCACGGGATAGTACGTCTGATGTCAGAAAAGGGTTAAATAAGATTTGGTCCAGGTGATCACCTAATCAGAAGCACATTAAAGGGAATCTGTCACCCTTTTTTTTGGCTTGCAGCTGCCGACATAGACATCGGGGGCTTATCTACAGCATTCTGTAATGCTGTAGATAAGCCTCCGATGTATCCTGAAAGATAAGAAAAACACGTTATATTATACTCATCGGGGTGGGCGGTCCGGTGGGCGAAGAGGATGTCATCACATGAAGAAGGGAGGTGTCGGACCGCAACCCCGGTGAGTATAATATAACGTGTTTTTCTTATCTTTCAGATTACATCTGAGGCTTATCTACAGCATTACAGAATGCTGTAGATAAGTCCTCGATGTCTATGCCGGCAGCTGCAAGCCGAAAAAAAGGGTGACAGATTCCCTTTAAGTATAATGAGGTGAACTCTGGTTGGAATTCAACTGACAATGGAATGGAATGACTGTCAGACATGTAGAGAAGCTGATTATTATAATACTGTGCAGTGGTCTCTTAATTTTTGCCAGAGCTGTATACCTCTAGTCCTTAACTCTATGATGCCCCCCTCTATTCTACCACACTACGGTCCTATACTACCTAAGATCCTATTCTATCCCTAAGCCTATAGACAGTACATGTCAGATGCAATACCTAAACATTACGTTACACATTACAGCACATGACATTGCAGTGTATAAACATTCATAAACAATGTGGTGCCGCATGTAACCATGTGATCAGCGTCCAGGAGAGCGAATGCACATGAGGGTCCCCGCCACCACCTTACAGCTCACTGGGCCCCATACAGCAGTAAGGGCAGTAATACGCTGATGGCGACCCTGCACCCCACCACTCTCCCTGGTTTACCAATTTATTTAGAAAAAAAATCCATGTAGAACTAACGTAGTCCTCAAATGAAAACCTGAAAAACATGAAAAGAGAGAAATAAAAACAAGACAATATCTCTTGATCACCAATTTATTAGAAAAGAAGGTCCGACATAGTCCAGCATTTCCCACGATGTGCTCTGAATTCGACTAACGCTGCGGCAAGCAAGACTCGGTGACTGTGATGAGTGGTGACATCAGTAACGTTATTGCTCGTCACATTTGCTGGGTCTCGCTGAGCTCAGAAAAAATGCTGAAATGATGCTATAAAGATAAAAGTGTAAAAATCACTTGCTGTGTAATGATCCAATGCAAGTTTGTGTCTCCATTATTACAGACAAACTTGATCCTGCAGTGTTGCTACCTTCTATCAGACTGTTTTTTCTTTTTTTTACTTATCCACAGAATGTATTTCAGCAGTGGGTAGGGTGTATGCTACATTTAATCCTTCTGTTGGTAGCATAGGAAAGATTTTACTCATTGGTTCCCATATGAAAAAAAGTATATTGGTATATTGAGCAGTATATTCATTTTTCTCCATCACCACATTGGGGGACACAGGACCATGGGTGTTATGCTGCTGCCACTAGTAGGCTGACTCTAAGTAGATACAAAAAGATTAGCACCTCCTTTGCAGTATACACCCTCACACTGGATCTAGCCGAAGCAGTTCAAGCTTAGTGTCAGAAGGAGGCACATGTGGTCTGATTTTCAGACAACAGCTATGACTTTTCTTTTTCCTTTTTCTTTATTGTAGATCTCCTTTTCAACGGATTACAGAGGGGCGAAGGATCCCTTAAGGGCTTCGTTCTCCCCTAACCTACAACAGGCGGGAAAGCGGAGTGTCGCCTCCACTTACCCCCTCCTACATCGTTCTTTGTATTCGGGTATGCCTGTGATACTTCACAGGGTGACGGATTCCTTCAGGGTACCGTTCTCACACCAGCAGCAACAGATGGGAACATGGAGTGTCGCCTCCACATACCCCCCCCTCTGCATCCAGGCTCCTCCCGCTCTTTTTTTTCTGTGCCGGACCAACAGCCCTGACCCATCCTCGGGGAGTTAACCTCTTGGATGTCCAGAGGCATTTACCGCATCCGTGTGGCCCCCTTTTCATCGCCCCGATAAACAGCGACAATGGCGGGAAGGCGGACGGTCCTCCTCCCCTCCCTTAACCTCAGAGTGTGTTAAAAGGCTCCTCACCCTACACGCTGAAGCCCCTTTTATCTGCAGTGGCTCCATGCCTTGACGCACACCTCTGGTAAGATGGCCCAAGTCGGCGGTGGGCTTTTGCGGCAGGGTTCTCATTGTTTCCTCGTGGTGTCCTCTCCCGGGTAACACTCCTGCCGGCCACAGAAAGTTAGGCCCCGGCTTGGGCCTATTCACCGCAATCCCGAGGCTCTGCCCACTGGATGACATTATGGCCGTAGCCCCCCCCCAACTGGCGCTTCTCGCTCACTGCGAGACTTCTGCACGCCGCATCTGCAACTCCCGGGGGCCATCTTTATCCTCCTGCACTCTTCTCACCCTTTTTTTTTTTTTTTTTCAAACGAGCACAGCGGACCTGCAGAACTCACGGAGCACAGGACCTCAGTAAGAGCTCTGACCCTGCAACAGACAGCACACATTGGCACTTCCCTGCAGTTTCACTGAGCTACATTCCCTATCGGAGTATATTAGCAGGATAACGAGTCAGCTAGGGCATACTGTGGTACATTATGTCACTACCTAAGGCATCCAAGAAGGGTAACAAGGTACATACGGTACTTACCTGTCAGACCCTAGTTCAGTCCCAGATCACGCGTTGTCTTTTAAAAGGACAACGCCATCATAAGGTTTTCTCTGTCCACCCCCGAGTTCCAGGACATAGTTCGCCGGCATAGAGAGTGTCCGGACAAACGCTTCACCTGTCAGAAGCCTATTGAGGTAAGAGATCCTTTTTTCCCTGATTTGTGGAAGGAGCGGGCCAAATCCCCTCCAATTGGTCTCCCACTTTGCCTCTAAAACCATTCTGTCTTTACCAGATGATTCCTCGATTAAAGATCCCATGGACTGGCACATAGAGAACCTGGCCTTTTCGGTTTTCGAAGCTTTGAGTTCGGCACTCTCCCCCTCTTTTGCCGCGGTGTGGGTAGCCAAAGCTATGGTCTATTGGGCTGATACCCTGAGCAGAACCATGCTGTTGTGAGTTCATTTTCTTGTCTACCAGTTGTGAGTTCTCCTTCCAGGCTCCCTCTGGTGGTAACAAGAGGTAGTGAGGCTGATTTAATCAGTAGAGATCTGCCACCTGATAATGAGGATGACGATTGGACCTCAGGAATTTCAGACTGGATTTAAGTCAGCCGACGCCCTATTCTGGTGCTGGTGATTCCTTCTGGCTTTTCAGCTCTTGGTGTTCAGCTCTGTTCCAGTCAGCTCAAGCTAAGTTTTTCTGCTAATGTTCACACTTGATTTTGTTGGTCTATTCAGTTTTTTGTGTGGTCAGCCAGCCCCGGCTGGGGCTGTGCTGAATTTCCAGTCTTATTTATCTGTATTTGCTAATTTGCTTTTTGTCCCCTATTAGATTGGCCTTTTTTTGCTCTGTCTCAGAATATTTCAGAGTGCTGCAAGATCAGTATGTTTCATTGATAGTTAAAGTGTGGCCAATCCCTTGGTAAGGGAAATGGGTTTGGGTAGTGTGTTTATAGAGTGCTGATATAGTGGAGAAGTCTAGTGATTTCAGGGTTAATTTTGTTATCAGAAGTGTTGGACATTATTTTTGTAGGGTTTTTGGCAGATTGCAGACAGTGTCTTTTCTTTCCTATCCTTTCTAGTTAGTTTGGGCCCCATCATTTGCTCACCCTATTTTCTTGCCTGTGTTTGTGTTTTCATCTTATTTCACCGTCAATACATGTGTGGGTGCTGTCTTTCCTTTGGGGTCTGCTCTGGGACAGTTAGTTTTCCCCTTTATTGCTTTAGGCTTATTTAGTCCTCCGGCGGTGACGAGGCGTCTAGGATCATCGTAGGAACGCTCCACGGCTGCTGCTAGTTGTGTGGTTAGGATCAGGGATCTGCAATCTGCATAGTTACCAACCCCTCTGGTTTTTCGGGGACTTAGCTTGTTTTGTTTTTCCTCCTCGGTGACCCATTCATAACACATGCAAGACAGTGACCTTCGGAAGCAGCAGAACTAGCCAATCCGATCTCCTTGGCCGAGGAATATTTGTTGCACGCATCCATAGACTCAGCTAACTGTGCTGCGCTTGCAGCCTCAAATGTCATCACCATCCAATGGGCACTGTGGCTCAGGGAATGGCAAGCGAATTCTGTGTTCAAAAAGTCCTTGATGTCTCTGCCCTACCAGAGCAGGCGTTTATTTTGTGAGAAGCTGGACCAGCTTCTCTCTGACACCACAGGAGGACAAAGTAAATTCCTTCCCCAGCAAAACACTAGGCGACCCTTACGTCGTCAACAACAGACACGTTTCTGGCCCTTTCATACCAATTCTAGTTGGGCCATTGAAACCACCTCTTCTGGCTCGGGGCGTTCCCCTAGTGGGGACAGGAGTACCCAGGTCTCGCTTAAGACCAACCGGTCATGGAAAGGCTGACCCAGGCAAACTAGATCCAAGGGACACAAGTCCCACAGATTTTCGGTCCAATGACTCTCTACCTTATCCAGTCGGCTCCAGCAGGGTAGGCGAATGTCCACTCTTATTCCGGCATATCGGGCTCTCTGTCGTTCACGACAAATGGGTCAGAGACCTGGTGTCTTCCAAATACAATATAGTTTTCTTCCCGACCTACTGCACGGTTCTTCCCCTCTTGCCCCCCCCCCCAAAAAAAACAGACGCCCGGGCTTTCTACCGTGCCATAGATTTGTTACGTCGAGACAGGGTTATCATTACGGTCCCAGAAAGCGAGGGGTTCTACTTGATCTTGTTTGTGGTCCTGAAGAAGAGCGGAACGGTGCTGCCCATCCTGGACCTGAAGTTACTCAACAAGTTTGTCAGGGTCCGGCACTTCAGGATGGAGTTCCTCCGCTCTGTCATCACATTGATGGAGAAGGGGGAGTTCCTAGCATCCATCAACATCCAGGATGCTTATCTCCATATCCCGATTTTTCCACCTCACCAAAGGTTCCTGCGTTTCGACGACCGCGAGGAACATTTCCAATTTACGGTTCTGCCCTTCGGCCTCGCCATCACCCCTAGTGTTCATGGCGTCCATCATGCCCATTCTGCACACTCGGGACGTGGCCGTCCTTTCATTCCTGGACAAGTACCTGGAAAGTCTTTTTCACATGGTGCAGGGAACGCAACCTCTACCCTCTCAATTTTTCTATTCCGACCATTTTGGAGTTTCTTTAGACTGGTCTGGACTCAGACCTAGCGCTTAGTTCTCGCAAAGGCCAGATCTCTGCCTTATCAGTTTTGTTCCAGCACCAGATTGCTTCTAAGCCACAGATGAAGACTTTCAGGGGGTCTCCCACATGGTTCTCCCCTATAGAAGACTGTTGGATACCTGGGACCTTAACTTAGTCCTGGGGGTTCTATAGGAGGCTCCGTTTGAACCGCTGCAGGACATCTCTCTGGCTCACCTTTCATGGAAGGTTGCCTTCCTGGTTGCGGAGACATTGATCAGGCCGGTATCAGAGCTAGCCGCTCTTTCCTGTCGCGCTCCTTTCCTAATTTGTCACCAGGACAAGGTGATTCTTAGACTATCCCCGTCTTTCTTGCCCAAGGTGATCTCTCCCTTTCACCTTAATGATTACATTGTCCTGCCCTCATTTTGTCTGGCACCAGTACATCGTTTTGAAAAGGCTCTCCACACTCTGGATCTAATGAGGGCTGTTTTGAATGGGTCACCAAGGAGGAAAAAACCTAAACAAGCTAACCCCCAGAAAAATCAGAGAGGTTGGTAACTATGCAGATTGCAGATCCCTGATCCTAACCACAACTAGCAGCAGCCGTGGAGCGTACCTACGATGAACCTAGACGCCTCGTCACGGCCGGAGGACTAAGTAAGCCTAAAGCAAGAAAAGGGGAAAAATAACTGCACCAGAGCAGACCCCAAAGGAATAGACAGCCCCCACACATGTATTGACGGTGAAACAAGAAGTAAACACAAACACAGGCAGAAAAATAGGCTGAGCAAACGATGGGGCCCAAACTAACTAGAAAGGCTAGGCAAGGAAAGACTGCAATCTGCCAAAAACCCAACAAAAATAACGTCCAACACTTCTGATAACAAAATTAACCCTGAAGTCACTAGACTTCTCCCACTATATCATCACTCTGAAATATTCTGAGACAGAGCAAAAAGAGGCCAATCTAATAATGGACAAAAAGCAAATTGGCAAATACCGATAAATGAGTGGAAATTCAGCATAGCCCCACCCGGGGCTGGCTGACCACACAAAAAACTGAATAGACCAACAAAACCAAGTGTGAACATTATCAGAAAAACTTAGCTTTAGATGACTGGAACAGAGCTCAGAACCAAGACCTGACAAGCAGACGGAATCACCAGCACCAGAATAGGGCGTCGGCTGTCTTAAATCCAATCTGAGATTCCTGAGGTCCAATCGTCATCCTCATTATCAGGTGGCAGATCTCTACTGATTAAATCAGCCTCACTACCTCCTGGTACCACCAGAGGGAGCCTGGAAGGAGAACTCACAACTGGTAGACCAGAAAATGAACTCACAACAGTACCCCCCCCTTGAGGAGGGGTCACCGAACCCTCATCCACGCCACCAGGCCGATCAGGATGGGCCCAGTGAAAAGCACGAACCAATCTATTGGCATGAATATCAGAGGCAGAGACCAAAGAATTATCCTCCTGGCCATAACCCTTCCATTTGACCAAATACTGGAGTCTCCGTCTAACCAAACGAGAATCCAATATTTTCTCTACCTCATATTCCACATTGCCTTCAACCATCACAGGGTCAGGAGGTGCTGCCATGGGAACCACTGGCTCAACAAACCTCTTCAACAGAGATTTGTGAAATATGTTATGGATCGTGAACGTAACGAAGAGCCAATCGAAAAGAAACAGGATTAAGAATCTCCAAAATCTTATAAGGTCCAATAAATCTTGGCTTAAATTTTGGAGATGCAACCTTCATAGGAATATTCTTAGACGACAACCAAACCATATCACCCACTTTAAACCGGGGACCAATGGTCCTATGCCTGTTGGAAAATTGCTGGGCCTTTTCCTGAGAGAGTGACAACTTATCCACCACTTGGTTCCATATCTGCTGTATTCTCTCAACCATAGTGTCCACACCTGGGCAGGACGAAGATTCCACTTGCCCTGAAGAGAATCTGGGATGAAACCCAAAATTACAGAAAAAGGGTGACATCAAAGTGGCCGAACTAGCTCTGTTGTTCAGCGCGAATTCGGCCAAGGGCAAAAATGAGACCCAATCATCCTGATCAGCAGATATAAAACATCTTAAATAAGACTCCAAGGTCTGGTTTGTTCTCTCAGTCTGTCCATTGGTCTGGGGATGAAACGCGGAGGAGAAGGATAACTGAATTCCCAAATTGGAACAAAGGCTTTCCATAATCTGGAAACAAACTGGACTCCTCTGTCGGACACAATATTCTCAGGAATCCCATGTAACCAAACCACCTGTTGTAAAAACAAGGGCACCAACTCAGCGGAAGATGGCAACTTTGGGACAAGATGGACCATCTTCGAAAATCTATCACAAATCACCCAGATAAGTCATTCTCTGAGAGACAGGAAGATCAGAAATAAAATCCATTGAGATATGGGTCCATGGACTCTTGGGCACCGGCAGGGGCATCAGCAACCCACTAGAACGAGAACAGGGTTTAGACCGAGAACAAGTCCCACAGGACTGTACAAAATTCCTGACATCACGAGTTAAGGCAGGCCACCAAGAAGACCGACTCACCAAATCTCTGGTACCAAAAATACCTGGATGACCAGCCAATGCGGAGCAACGAATTTCAGACATCACTCTATTTCTCCACTGGTCAGGAACATACAATTTTCCCATAGGGCAACGCTCAGGTTTATCCTCCTGAAATTCCTCCAGGGTGCATCTCAAATCGAGCGAAATGGCAGAAAGAACTACTCACCTAGTCTGCCTTAACATAGTGCCCGGAAGAAAAGAGACTACAAAATTAAAACGCGTGAAAAACAAGGCCCATCTAGCCTGTCTAGGATTCAAGCGTTTGGCCGACTCCAGATAAATCAAATTCTTGTGATCGGTGAGGACCACAACTTGATGTCTAGCTCCCTCCAACCAATGTCTCCACTCCTCAAATGCCCACTTCATGGCCAAAAATTCCCGATTCCCCACGTCATAGTAGCGTTCAGATGGGGAGAACTTTTGAGAAAAGAAGGCACAGGGATTCATCTTGGAAGTCGCAGGGTCTTTTTGGGACAAAACAGCTCCTGCACCAATCTCAGAAGCATCTACCTCCACCTGAAATGGAAGTGAGACATCAGGTTGCCGTAAAACTGGAGCTGAAGTAAATCTCCGCTTAAGCTCCTGAAATGCTGAGACAGCCTCAGGAGACCAATTCAGCAAATCAGCGCCCTTCTTGGTCAGATCAGTCAGTGGTTTGACAATACCAGAAAAATGACCTATAAATTTACGATAGAAATTAGCAAAACCCCAAAACTTCTGGAGGGCCTTCAAAGAAGTAGGCTGAACCCAATCATAAATGGCCTGTACCTTGGCCGGGTCCATTTCAATAGTCGATGGAGACAAGATAAATCCCTAAAGTGAAATACTCTACACCAAACAGGCATTTCGATCCCTTAACAAACAGGGAATTCTCCCTCAAAATCCGGAACACAGTCCGGACGTGTTCCACATGAGAATCCCATTCACTAGAAAAGATCAAAATATCATCCAGTTAGATGATCAAAAACTTATCCACAAAGTCACGGAAAATATCATTCATGGAAGACAGAAGGGGCATTAGTGAGCCCAAAAGGCATCACCAGGTATTCAAAATGTCCCTCCGGAGTATTAAATGCCGTCTATCATTCATCCCCGTGCTTGATGCGAATAAGATTATACGCCCCCCTGAGGTCAAGCTTAGTAAACCAGCAGGCACTCTTAACTCTGGAGAATAAATCAGACATCAGAGGTAACAGGTACTAATATTTAACAGTCATCTTGTTAAGGGAACGATAATACACGGTCTTAATTAACCATCTTTCTTGGCCACAAGACAAAAACCAGCACCTAAAGGTGACGAGGATGGTCTAATATGACCCTTCTCCAACGACTCCTTAATATAGGATCGCATATCATCATGTTTGGGTACTAATAAGTTGAAAAGCCGACCCTTGGGAAATTTACACCCAGGCATCAACACAATTGCACAGTCATAACTCCTATGAGGAGGTAAAGACGCAGACTCACTAAATACATCAGAAAAATCGGCCAGATAATTAGGAACATCATGAGACTGAGGAGAGGTGGAGAAAACAGGAGCGTCCCTACGAACACACTGACAACCCCAACTCACCACAGACCCAGATTTCCAATCCAAAACTGGATTATGAGTTTGCAACCAGGGAAAACCCAGAACAATAGTATCATGCAAATTATGCCTCACCAAAAATTTACAATTTTCTTGGTGGTCTGGGGCAACTCGCATTATCACCTGGGTGCAAAACTGAGGTTTATTCTCCGCCAAAGGAATAGCATCAATACCCCTCAAAGGAATAGGCGTCTGCAGAGGCATCATGGAAAAGCCACAACGTTTAGCAAAGTCCAAATCTATCAGATTCAACGCTGCTCCTGAATCCACAAAAGCCTTAGTGGAAAACGTGGATAAGGAGCAGATCAGAGTAATTGCCAAAAGGAACTTAGGTTGTACACTGCCCACAGCAAATGTGTGTTCAAAATGTTTTTCTCGTTTAGGGCAGACAGAAATAGTATGAGAGGCATCGCCACAGAAATAACACAGCTTATTACGCCTTCTAAACTCCTGATGTTGCGCCCTAGACAAAACCCCATCATATTGCGTGGTTCAGACGTTTGTTCAAAAGGTGGCAGCGCCTCCAGTGTAGTTTTACGTTCACGTAAACGCCGATCAACTTGAATGGCTAATGACATAGAATCATCCAGACCAGAGGGAACAGGAAATCCCACCAAAACATCTTTTACGGTCTCTGATAAACCCTTCCGAAAGAGAGCTGCCAATGCACTATCATTCCATGTAGCAAGGACTGCCCACTTTCGGAATTTTTGACAGTATATAAGGCCGGTTTCACATTTGCGTTAAAGGCCGCAGCATCGGCCTGTGCACGGCCGCTGCTAAGCCCCGCCCCCTGCCACGCCTCCGCCGATAGCTCCGCCTCCGGGCGCATGACTCTGCATGCGTCATGCATCCCCTATCTTTATCACTGAGGACGCAGGCCGTGCGCAGTATGCATTTTGGCGGCGCCTGCGTCCTTTTGACGGTGCGCCGACCAGCGCCAAACGCAACCTGTTGCATACTGCACGGCCTGCGTCCTCAGTGATGGGGGACGCATGCAGCGTCATGCGCCCGGAGGCGGAGCTACCGGCGAAGGCGCGGCAGGGGACGGGGCTTAACGGCGGCCGTGCGCAGGCCGATGCTGCGGCCTTTAACGCAAATGTGAAACCGGCCTAACTCTGCAGAATCCTGACCCTGGTTTAATGCCAACAGGGTTCTCTCAGCTTGATCAACAGCATTAGGTTCATCATACAACAACCCCAAGGCTTGGAAAAAATGCATCCACATTAGTCAGAATAGGATTTTCAGGTGTCAGAGAAAAAGCCCAATCCTGGGGATCGCCGCGCAGCAAGGAGATGACAATATTAACCTGCTGCATAGAGCTCCCCGTTGAGTTAGGCTTCAAGGCAAGAAATAATTTACAATTATTCTTAAAATTCAGAAATTTAGACCGATCCCCAGAAAACACATCAGGAGAAGGGATCTTAGGTTCAGCAGCATGTGACTGAATGAGGTAGATGGAAATTCCCTGCACTTCAGCAGCAAGTTGCTCCACATGATCAGACAATTGCTTAATCTCCATTAGGAAAAAAAAATCCTCTTACGGCCCCAGAGAAAAAGAGGAAAAAATACATTAAAAAAAAAAATTCTGACACTTTTTTTTTCACTTTTTTTTAATTTATTTTTTTAACAACCTTTTCCTGCTTTTGAGTATCCTAGAATCTGCGGTATGGTTGGTGATTCTGTTATGAATCGGTCACCAAGGAAGAAAAAACCTAAACAAGCTAAGCCCCAGAAAAACCAGAGAGGTTGGTAACTATGCAGATTGCAGATCTCTGATCCTAACCACACTAGCAGCAGCCGTGGAGCGTACCTACGATGAACCTAGACGCCTCGTCACGGCCGGAGGACTAAATAAGCCTAAAGCAAGAAAAGGGGAAAACTAACTGCCCCAGAGCAGACCCCAAAGGAATAGACAGCCCCCACACATGTATTGACAGTGAAATAAGATGAAAACACAAACACAGGCAGAAAAATAGGCTGAGCAAACGATGGGGCCCAAACTAACTAGATAGGAAAGGAAAAACACTGTCTGCAATCTGCCAAAAACCCTACAAAATAGTGTCCAACAGTTCTGATAACAAAATTAACCCTGAAGTCACTAGACTTCTCCCACTATATCAGCACTCTGAAATATTCTGAGACAGAGCAAAAAGAGGCCAATCTAATAATGGACAAAAAGCAAATTGGCAAATACAGATAAATAAGAGTGGAAATTCAGCACAGCCCCAGCCGGGGCTGGCTGACCACACAAAAAACTGAATAGACCAACAAAATCAAGTTTGAACATTAGCAGAAAAACTTAGCTTTAGATGAATGGAACAGAGATGAGAACCAAGACCTGACAAGCAGAAGGAATCACCAGCACCAGAATATGGCGTCGGCTGTCTTAAATCCAATCTGAGATTCCTGAGGTCCAATCGTCATCCTCATTATCAGGTGGCAGATCTCTACTGATTAAATCAGCCTCACTACCTCCTGTTACCACCAGAGGGAGCCTGGAAGGAGAACTCACAACTGGTAGACCAGGAAATGAACTCACAACAGAGGGCTCTTAAAAGGTACATCTCCCGGATGGCGTCTTTCTGAAAGACAGATGCCTTATTCGTTCTTCCTGAGGGTCACAGGAAGTGACTGGCTACTTCAAAGCCCACAATAGCCAGGTGGATTTGCTCGGCTAATAAGGAGTTCTACTGTGTCAGAGGCAAACCTATCCCAGCGGGGATAAAGGCACACTCCACTCGGTGGGTGCATCCGAGGCCTTTCGGCACTAGGCATCAGCGGAACAGGTTTGCAGGGCTGCGACCTGGTCCAGTCTGCACACTTTCTCGAAACACTACAACATTCACACTCAGGCCTCCACAGATGGAGGCCTGAGAAGAAGGATTTTGCATGCTTCGGTGGCGCATCTCTAGGCAGCTGGTGCATGGGGCCTGTTCGGTTATGTGGCAATTGAGAAGCAGGGATTTTTGTGTTCTCACCGTAAAAAAATTCTTTTCTCCGAGCCACTCATTGGGGGACACAGCACCCACCCTGTTAGCCTGAAGTTTTGAGTGTGTTCTTTGGATTGACATTTTACACCTTTGTATGATGTTCATGATCTACTGCTTTGTCACTGAACTGGTTAGGCTGGAGCCAGTGTGTGGGTGTATACTGCAGATGAGGTGGTAATCTTTTTGTATCTACTTAGTGTCAGCCTCCTAGTGGCAGCAGCATAATAGTGGCAGCAGCATAACACCCATTGTCCTGTGTTTCCCAGTGAGTGGCACGGAGAAAAGGGTTTTACGATGAGTACACAAAAATCCCTGTTTTTTGTGGGGGCTTTTGTACAGAAAAGCAGAGGGAGATAAGCTTTTCTGTACAGTTTAAAGAGTAACCATCATTTTAATTTATTTTTTAATAGTTCACGTGAAAATAAATTTTAATACATCTTATTAGATAAATCTTCTCCTGGACTGATCGTTCATTGGTAAAATTCTCAATTCATTCTACTTTGCGAAGTTCCTCGGGGCATATGCTAGCATGTGTAGTAGGAAATGACTTGCTGATACAATCGTTGGATTCGGGGTGGTTTCGTCAGGGTCTGGCTCTCAATATTCCGACAATGAACTGTATGGATAGGGTGTGGAATACGACCAAGAAACTACTTGGTATACATGGGGTTACGAGACATGCCCAGATCTGGAGAAACTCGATTTCTGCAGAGCTCAAAAAATTAGAGGGCTTTGAGCTGTGGAAGAGGAGAGGCCTTAAATTAATTTTGCAACTTTATTCGGACGGGGAACTTCGATTTTTTTTTTTTTTTTATGATCTCAGACAGACATTTTCCATTCCTAATGCAAGATTTTTTCAATATTTGCAGCTACGGCATGCTTCTGAAACACAACATCGACTCACCCCGATTAATAGATGCAATAGAACCCCTTTGTTGGATAGAATAGTGATGGGAGGGGGATCAAGAGGCATTATATCCATGATATATGCAGAGATGTCAGAAAAGAGAGTGGCAAATTGGTAGTTTTGAAGACTAAATGGCAAGCTGATGTGGGAGACTTCACAGACGAAGAGTGGGAAGACATTGCAAGAAGTCACGAAAGAGTCGGTTAGGGAGGCGCAGAGAGTGTTGCATCTTTTTTTTGCTTCACCTGGTAAATCAAACCCCTGTACGCTTGTTGAGAATGGGTTATGCTAGAGAGGCTGATTGTTTGAAATGTGGTGTGCCTAATGCAGACTTGATTCACCTAACCTGGAACTGTCCCCGGCCACGTGGATTTTGGGGAGATGTGGTTGATTTACTTATTAGTGTTTATCAGTGTCATATGGTACTGGACTCTAAAATGGCCCTTTTGGGTCAGTGTTATGAATGAGTCACCGTAGGAGGCAAAAACAGAAATACTAGCTAAGTCCAGAAAACCAGAGAAGTTGGCAGCTATCGGATTGCAGACCCCTGAACCTATCAACAACAACTAGCAGTAGCCGTGGGGGGTTCCTACGGTGCTCTAGACCCCTCGATCACAGCCGGAGAACTATAAAGCCTAAAGACAGAAAGGGAAATCTAAACTGCCCCAGAGCAGACCCCAAAGCAATAGGCAGCCCCCAACATATAATGACGGTGAAGCAAGATGAAAAAACACTCACACAGATAGAAAGATAGGCTGAGCAAATGATGGGGCCCAAGCTAACTAAATAGGACAGGATAGAAAAACTGCTGTCTGCAATCCGCCCAAAACCCTATCAAAACAAGAGCCAACAGACTGATAGGGAAAAAAGCCCTGAAGACGCTAGGCTTCAAAAAGACTATATCAGTACTCAGGTATTTTCTGAAGACAGAGCAAAAAGGAATACAGCTCACCCGAGCAGGGAATGGCAGAAATCCAGAAAAACAAGGCAAAACAAAACCAAAACACTAATGCAAAAAGCAGAGCAGAAAACTTAGCTTTTGAGGAGCAGGAATCGGACTGGTCTCCTAGAATCCCTCAGAGAAATCACCCGCAAGGCAGAAGGGCGTCGGCTGCCTTATATCCAGTCAGCAATTCCAGTCGCCCAGTCATCATCATCCTGCACAGGTGCTTGGTAATCAGCCTCACTACCTTCCTTCACCAGAAGAGGGAGTTCATCAGACCTCAATGGTGAAGGGGAAAATTAACTCACAACAGTACCTCCCCCTTGAGGAGGGGTCACCGAACCCTCATCCACGCCACCAGGGCGATCAGGGTGAGCCCGATGAAAGGCACGCACCAATCTTTTGGCATGAATATCAGAGGCAGAGACCCAGGAATTATCCTCCTGACCATAACCCTTCCACTTAACCAAATACTGGAGTCTCCGTCTAGCCAGACGGGAATCCAGTATCTTCTCAACCTCATATTCCATGTTACCTTCAACCAATACAGGGTCTGGAGGTGCCACCCCAGGAACAACTGGTTCAACAAACCTCTTCAACAAGGACTTATGAAACACATTATGGATTTTAAATGTGACAGGAAGAGCCAAACGAAAAGAGACCGGATTAATAATCTCCAAAATCTTGTAAGGTCCAATAAATCTAGGCTTAAACTTAGGAGAAGCCACCTTCATAGCGATATTTTTTGATGATAACCAAACCATATCACCAACCTTAAACTGGGGACCAATGGTCCTATGTCGGTTGGAAAACCGCTGGGCCTTTTCCTGGGAGAGAGATAACGTATCCACCACTTGGTCCCAGATCTGGTGCATTCTCTCCACCACAGTGTCAACACCTGGGCAGGCAGAAGGCTCCACCTGCCCTGAAGAAAATCGAGGATGAAACCCAAAGTTACAAAAAAAAGGTGACATCAAAGTGGCAGAACTAGCTCTATTATTTAAAGCAAATGAAATCCAATCATCCTGATCAGTGGAAATAAAACATCTCAAATACGACTCCAAGGTCTGGTTTGTTCTCTCCGTCTGCCCATTGGTCTGAGGGTGAAAAGCAGAGGAGAAGGACTACTGAATTCCCAGCTTGGAACAGAAAGTCCTCCAAAATCTAGACACAAACTGAACTCCTCTGTCAGATACAATGTTCTCAGGAATCCCGTGCAAGCGAACCACCTGTTGCAAAAACAGGGGCACCAACTCAGAGGAAGATGGCAACTTAGGGAGTGGTACAAGATGAACCATCTTAGAGAACCTATCACAAATCACCCAAATAACAGTCATTCCCTGAGAGACAGGCATATCAGAGATGAAATCCATTGAAATATGGGTCCATGGCCTCCTGGGGACCGGCAAAGGCATCAACAACCCACTAGAGTGAGAACAAGGTTTAGACCGGGAGTAAGTCCCACAGGACTGCACAAAATTCCTGACATCACGAGACAAGGCGGGCCACCAAAAAGACCGACTCACCAGATCTCTAGTACCAAAAATACCTGGATGACCAGCCAATGCAGAGCAATGAACTTCAGACATCACTCTCTTCTTCCACTGGTCAGGAACATACAACTTTCCACTGGGACAACGCTCAGGTTTGTCCTCCTGGAACTCTTCCAGAGCACGTCTCAAATCGGGCGAGATGGCAGAAAGAACTACCCCTTCGCCTAAGATGGTAGCAGGCTTGGTCACCACAGGAGAATCAGCAAAGAAGCTCCTAGAGAGAGCGTCAGCCTTGACATTCTTAGTGCCAGGAAGAAAAGAGACTACAAAATCAAAACGTGTAAAAAACAAGGCCCACCTAGCCTGTCTCAGGGTTCAAGCGTTTGGCCTACTCCAGGTAAATCAAATTCTTGTGGTCAGTGAGGACCACGACTTGATGTTTAGCTCCCTCCAACCAATGTCTCCACTCCTCAAATGCCCATTTCATGGCTAACAGTTCCCGATTCCCCACATCATAGTTACATTCAGATGGAGAGAACTTTCGGGAAAAGAACGCACAGGGATTCATTTTAGATGTTACAGGATCCTTTTGGGACAAAACAGCTCCTGCACCAATCTCAGAAGCGTCCACCTCTACCTGAAACGGGAGTGAGACATCAGGTTGCCGCAAAACCGGGGCACAAGTGAATCTTCGCTTCAGCTCCTGAAAGGAAGAAACAGCCTCCGGAGACCAATTCAACACATCAGCACCCTTCTTAGTCAGATCAGTCATTGGCTTGGCAATACTAGAAAATTTTGCTATAAATTTCCAATAAAAATTAGCAAAACCCAAAAACTTCTGGAGGGCCTTCAAAGAAGTGGGCTGAACCCAATCATAAATGGCCTGTACCTTGGCCGGGTCCATTTCAATAGTTGACGGAGACAAAATAAATCCCAAAAATGAAATCCTCTGTACCCCAAAAAGGCATTTCGATCCTTTGACATACATGGAATTCTCCCTCAAGATCCGGAACACAGTCCGAACATGTTCCACATGAGAATCCCAATCCTTGGAGAAGATCAAAATATCATCCAGATAGATAATCAAAAATTTATCCTCAAAGTCTTGGAAAATGTCGTTCATGAAGCACTGGAAGACAGAAGGGGCATTAGTGAGCCCAAAAGGCATCACCAGGTACTCAAAATGTCCCTCCGGAGTATTAAACGCCGTCTTCCATTCATCCCCATGATTAATGCGGATAAGATTATACGCCCCCCTGAGGTCAAGCTTTGTAAACCAGCAAGCACCTTTAACTCTGGAGAATAGATCCGAGATCAGGGGTAACGGATACTGATATTTAATAGTAATTTTGTTGAGGGCACGATAATCAATACAAGGCCTTAATGAACCATCCTTTTTGGCCACGAAAAAAAAAACGGCACCTAAGGGTGAAGAGGATGGTCTAATATAACCCTTCTCCAATGCCTCCTTAATATAGGATCGCGTAGCCTCGTGCTCGGGTACAGATAAATTGAAGAGCCGACCCTTGGGAAATTTACACCCCGGGCTTAGTTCAATTGCACAGTCATAACTCCTATGAGGAGGCAAAGACGCAGACTCATTCTCACTAAATACATCATAAAAGTCCGCCAAATAGTCAGGAACATCATGCGACTGAGGAGAGGTGGAAAAAAACGGAGCCTCACTAAGGGCACACCGACAACCCCAACTCACCACAGACACAGATTTCCAATCCAAAACTGGATTATGAATTTGCAACCAGGGAAACCCCAGAACAATGGTATCATGCAAATTATGCAACACCAAAAATCTGCAATTTTCTTGATGGTCTGGGGCGACCCGCATTACCACCTGGGTCCAAAACTGAGGCTTATTTTTCGCCAAAGGAGTAGCATCAATCCCCCTCAAAGGGATAGGCGTCCGCAGAGGCGTCATCGGAAATCCACAACGTTTAGCAAAATCCAAGTCCATTAGGTTCAGGGCTGCTCCCGAATCCACAAAAGCCTTGGCGGAAAATGTGGATAGGGAGCAGATCAGAGTAATTACCAGAAGAAACTTAGGTTGAACACCACCCACAGAAAATGTGTGTGCAAAACGTTTCTCTCATTTAGGACAGACAGAAATAATATGCGAGGCATCTCCACAAAAAAAACACAACTTATTGCGCCTTCTGAACTCCTGACGTTGCTCCCTGGACAAAACTCTATCACATTGCATAGGTTCAGACACTTGTTCAACAGGTGGCAACACCTCTCGTGCAGTCCTGCGTTCACGTAAACGCCGATCAACCTGAATGGCTAATGACATAGAATCGTCAAGACCAGAGGGAACAGGAAATCCCACCATAGTAT
Organism: Dendrobates tinctorius; assembly: GCF_039654945.1. Taxonomy (NCBI): domain Eukaryota; kingdom Metazoa; phylum Chordata; class Amphibia; order Anura; family Dendrobatidae; genus Dendrobates; species Dendrobates tinctorius. The sequence goes on along the minus strand of NW_027361743.1, from coordinate 19,273,296 downwards.
CTTTTACGGCTTCTGACAAACCCTTCCGAAAGAGAGCTGCCAAGGCATCATCATTCCAGGTAGTAAGGACCGCCCACTTTCTGAATTTTTGACAGTACAATTCTGCAGAATCTCGACCCTGGCTCAATGCCAACAGGGTCTTTTCAGCCTGATCAATAGCATTAGGTTCATCATACAACAACTCCAAGGCTTGAAAAAATGCGTTCACATTAGTCAGAATAGGATCATCTGGTTTCAAGGAAAACGCCCAATCCTGGGGATCGCCACGTAGCAAAGAGATGACAATTTCAACCTGCTGCGCGGAGCTCCCTAACGTGTTAGTCTTCAAGGCAAAAAATAATTTACAATTATTTTTGAAATTCAAAAATTTAGACCGATCCCCAAAAAACACATCAGGAGTAGGGATCTTTGGTTCAGCAGCGTGTGAATGAGCAAGGTAGGCGGAAATTCCCCGCACTTCCGCAGCAAGCTGCTCCACACGATCAGACAATTGCTTTATCTCCATTGAGAGAAAAAAAAATTCCCCCTACGGCCTCAGAGATATAGAGGAAAAAATATACACACCTTTTTTTTTTTTTTTTTTTTTTTTTTACAATTCTTTCCTGCTATTGAGTACCCTAGGATCTGCGGTATGGCGGGTGATTCTGTTATGAATGAGTCACCGTAGGAGGCAAAAACAGAAATACTAGCTAAGTCCAGAAAACCAGAGAAGTTGGCAGCTATCGGATTGCAGACCCCTGAACCTATCAACAACAACTAGCCATAGCCGTGGGGGGTTCCTACGGTGCCCTAGACCCCTCAATCACAGCTGGAGAACTATATAGCCTAAAGACAGAAAGGGAAATCTAAACTGCCCCAGAGCAGACCCCAAAGCAATAGGCAGCCCCAACATATAATGACGGTGAAGCAAGATGAAAAAACACACAGATAGAAAGATAGGCTGAGCAAATGACGGGGCCCAAGCTAACTAAATAGGACAGGATAGAAAAGCTGCTGTCAAAACGAGCCAACAGACTGACAAAAAGCAGAGCAGAAAACTTAGCTTTTGAGGAGCAGGAATCAGACTGGTCTCCTAGAATCCCTCAGAGAAATCACCCGCAAGGCAGAAGGGCGTCGGCTGCCTTATATCCAGTCAGCAATTCCAGTCACCCAGTCATCATCATCCTGCACAGGTGCTTGGTAATCAGCCTCACTACCTTCCTTCACCAGAAGAGGGAGTTCATCAGACCTCAATGGTGAAGGGGAAAATGAACTCACAACAGGTCAGGTGGCGAACTTGCCACTTTCAGAGGGGCACCAGTTGGCAATCTCACGTATACTATATCAAGCTCGTAAGAGGGTGGCAGCTCATTGGAGGGGATCCTCTGTACCTACAATCACGGAGGTCATTAATGCAGTCAATAATACTATTGATATGGAAAAGTATGTATATCAAAAGCAGCGGACAATTAAGAAGTTGGAAGATATGTGGGCGCCCTGGTTGGATACTCCTGGGTTGGCACCTTCTGCTTTAACATGGCTGAGAGCGCTGAGGAGGATGTAGTGAGATCTTTAGATCAGCATTACACTATGGCAAATGTTACTGCAGAGGTGGCTCTTGAGGTTGCGCTAACAGCCCAGGATTTGGAACGGACATTACAGGCGTTAAGGACCCTGTAGAAATTTGATCGTCTGCAATGGAGAATTGTGGTCGTGAGGAGACTAATACACCGAGAGAGAGAGGCTTTTGTTGGGTGGGGGTTGGGACTATGGGGAACTTTATGGGATTTCAGACTGTTTATGTAATATGCTGTTCAGGAATTATCCCGTGTTTGATTACATGTCTTCTGGATTTTGAAAATGTTCAATTAAGGTTTACCTGATCAAAAAAAAAATATTTCAATTCAAGGGTAGAATCTGTCTTCAATAAATACAAATTTTCCTATTGCTGAGATAAGAGATGGCAGTTGGTGATTATACAGTTCTATGGAGAATTGTAACTGTTGTTTCAGGAGAAATTGCAGCAGAATATGTGTGTCTGTCTCTAGGTCCACCTTTCTTCTCCCCCTCCATAGAATTTTAAAAGCACCAACTGCTATCTCAGTATTGGGAAAAATCTGTCCAGGGGAAAAAAGTTGAAAATTTCTTGGCTAAGATATATTACAAAATTGCTTGTTTTCTTGTGTATTATTTTGTACTAAATAAACATTTAAATGAATGTCACTCTTTAAAACAGCTATTTTCAAACATTGGTCGATATTACGCTTGGATAACACTGTCCCCAAGATAATTGACAAGAGTCCCTTGATCACATATAGAAGATCTAAAAAATATATGTGACCGGCTTGTACACAGTCCTCACAAAGGTGACAGGGAAAAATATCTTTTTGGATCAAAGGGTCCGGCCTGGGGGTGCACGTTTTGTGGCAGTTATATCACCTGTAAGAATATCGTGGCTGCAAAGGACTTCATGGACTCCAATAATAACAGCAGGTATCTCACACACATAGTATTAATTGTATTACAAGGGGGGTGGTATATTATGCCACCTGCCCTTGTGGTCTGATATATGTGGGAATGACATTGAGGGAATTTTGCCGACTTGTCTGTGAACATGATTTGGACATCGAGGTTGCAAGAGGGGAAGACGATATTTTGAAACTCAAACTTATTCCACGGCATCTTAAGGCTACTCATTACTGTGACCCCACCAAATTTCAGGTTAAGGGCATTGACCAAATTTCAGGTTAAGGGCATTGACAGAGTGTTCATTGGGCCTCGGGGTGCAATTGGAAGTGCCTTTTGGCACAAGAAAGAAATTCAGTGGCTCTTCAGGGTGGGCCATTTAAATGGATACACCTAAACAAAATTGGAATGGTTATAGATAGATAAATAATAGCAAGGCCGATGTGTATTAATGAACAATATTTTTTATTTAAAAAAAAAAAAATGGCGTGGGCTCCCGCGCAATTTTCTGCACCAGAGGGGGAAAGCCGGGGGGCCAGTATTTGTAGCCTGGGAACGGGGTAATACCCATGGCCCCTTCCCAGGCTATGAATATCAGCCCACAGCTGTCTGCATAGCCTTTACTGGCTATTAAAATAGGGGGTCCCCCTATATTTTTTAGCCAGAAAGGCTACGCAGACAGCTGTGGGCTAATATTCATAGCCTAGGAAGGGGCCATAGATATTGGCCCCCCCCGGCTACAAATACCTGCCCGCAACCGCCCCAGAAATGGCGCATCGCCAAGATGCACCAATTCTGGCACTTAGCCCCTCTCTTCCCTCTGCCGTGTAGCTGTGGCATATTGGGTAATAAGAGGTTAATGTCACCTTGCTTTTGTAAGGTGAGATTAAGCCCGGTTAATAATGGAGAGGCGTCAATAAGAAGCCTATCTACTGTATTATTAATCTTATATTAATAAAGGGTTAAAAAACCACACACATTAGAATAAAGTATTTTAATTAAATAAAACATGACACATTTTTTCAAAATTTTTATTTTACGCCTATCCAGTCGAAGCCATCGATCACCTGCAAAAAAAATAAAAAAGAAACCATCAATATACAGTGCCTTGCGAAAGTATTCGGCCCCCTGGAAATCTTCAACCTTTTCCCACATATCATGCTTCAAACATAAAGATACCAAATGTAAATTTTTGATGAAGGATCAACAAAAAGTTGGACACAAATGTGAAGTTGAATGAAATTTATTGGTTGTTTTACATTTTTGTGGAAATTCAAAAACTGAAAAGTGGGTCGTGCAATATTATTCGGCCCATTTAGCTTAATACTTTGTTGCACCACCTTGTGCTGCGATAACAGCAAGTCGCTTGTGGTATGTCTCTTAGTTTTGAACATCGAGAGAGTGAAATTCTTGCCCATTCTTCCTTGGCAAACAGCTCGAGCTCAGTGAGGTTTGATGGAGATCGTTTGTGAACAGCAGTTTTCGGCTCTTTCCACAGATTCTCAATTGGATTAAGGTCTGGAATTTGACTTGGCTATTCTAACACCTGGATAGGTTTATTTGTGAACCATTCCATTGTAGATTTTGCTTTATGTTTGGGATCATTGTCTTGTTGGAAGACAAATCTCAGTCCCAGTCTCAGGTCTTTTGCAGACTCCAACAGGTTTTCTTCAAGAATGGTCCTGTATTTGGCTCCATCCATCTTCCCATCAATTTTAACCATTTTCCCTGACCCTGCTGAAAAAAGCAGGTCCAAACCATGATGCTGCCACCACCATGTTTGACAGTAAGGATGGTGTGTTCAGGGTGATGATCTGTGTTGCCTTTACGCCAAACATATTGTTTGGCATTGTTACCCAAAAGTTTGATTTTGGTTTCATCTGACCAGAGCACCTTCTTCCACATGTCTGGTGTTTCTCCCAGGTGGCTTGTTGCAAACTTTAGACGACACTTTTTATGGATATCTTTGAGAAATGGCTTTCTTCTTGCCACTCTTCCATAAAGGCCAGATTTGTGCAGTGTAAGACTGATTGTTGTCCTATGAACAGACTGTCCCACCTCAGATGTAGATCTCTGCAGTTCATCCAGAGTGATCATGGGCCTCTTGGCTGCATCTCTGATCAGTCTTCTCCTTGTTTGAGATAAAAGTTTAGAGGGATGGCCGGGTCTTGGTAGATTTGCAGTGGTATGATACTCCTTCCATTTCAATATGATCGCTTGCACAGTGCTCCTTGGGATGCTTAAAGTTTTGGAAATCATTTTGTATCCAAATCCGGCTTTAAACTTCTCCACAACAGTATCACAGACCTGCCTGTTGTGTTCCTTGGTCTTCATGATGCTCTCTGTGCTTCAAACAGAACCCTGAGACTATCCCAGAGCAGGTGCATTTATACAGAGACTTGATTACACACAGGTGGATTATATTTATCATCATTAGTCATTTAGGACAGGGTTCCCCAACTCCAGTCCTCAAGGCCCACCAACAGATCATGTTTTCAGGATGTCCTTAGTATTGCTCAGGTGATAATTGCATCACCTGTGCAATACAAAGGAAATCCTGAAAACATGATCTGTTCGTGGGCCTTGAGGACTGGAGTTGGGGAACCCTGATTTAGGGCAACATTGGGTCATTCAGAGATCCACAATGAACTTCTGAAGTGAGTTTGCTGCACTGAAAGTAAAGGGGCCGAATAATATTGCACGCCCCACTTTTCAGCTTTTAAATTTCCACAAAAATTTAAAATAACCAATAAATTTCATTCAACTTCACAATTGTGTCCCACTTGTTGATTCTTCACCAAAAATTTACATTTGGTATCTTTATGTTTGAAGCATGATATGTGGGAAAAGGTTGAAACGTTCCAAGGGGCCGAATACTTTCGCAAGGCATTGTATCGATCTATTCATTCATTCTATCTATCTATATATACTTTCTATTCTGTCTATTATCTATCCATTCATTCTATCTATTCATTCTGTATTCTACTCATTCTGTATATATCTATTCTGTTTATGCTATTCTAACCTGTCCGTGTGATTTTACTGTAGGGGCACTTGAATTGCCGTGTTTTCTTCTACAGGAAGTATTTTTTTTTCTCTGGGTGGCACTCAACTTTATTAGCATGCACAAAGAGACACAAAAACGCATGAAAAAAACGCAAGTAAACCTGGGTTTTTGCAGCAGCTTCTTTCCTGCCAAGAAATCAGGTTTTGCTGCAGAAAAAAAAGAAGCAAAAATGTCCTGTGTGAACTTACCCTAAGTGTTTTTGTTTTTTTCAAACTTCTTTTCGGCTGTACTGATAGTGGATTAAGACATTTTTGTGAAGTTGTCTTTAAAACATAGATCAAAATATGAGTCGCAGAGACCAAACTGGACTATTTTTAATTAGGACTATTGGCAAAGTTACGACCCCCCTAATTTTGCCACAAAAAACTGGGAAAACTTATTGACTCGAGTATAAGGAAAAAACACAAAAATTGAGCTTGGTTTAAGTTGGTACACATGCAGCATTTTTTTCATTTTGTCTTTTGTAGGTTTTGTATGCTTTTTGGCCATGTGAACATGCATTTATATGCTGCATGTGTACCAACTCAAACCAAGCTCAATTTTTGTGTTTTTTTCTTTGTATTTTTGCATTCTGTGCGAGCTGGGGTGTGGCCTCCCTCTCCTGAGCTGGAAATTGTATTTAAAGGCTTCCCCTGACTGGTGTCCAGTGGTTGGGACCCGGTCCTTGTCTGACCTTATTCACACAGATCAATTTTGACACATGATAAGGTTATTAATACTAGACGGTGTAGGCCCGTCCCGACCACAGAGTCACCTTGTCGATGGTGGGACGGCTTTTATGCTATGTTTGATCATATACAATATTACTAAGAACTCTGTATGATTTAAATGCACTTTTGCTTTTTACTTATTTAATTATAGCAGGGTTTTTTTCATTTTGTCTTTTGTAGGTGTTGACTCGAGTATAAGCCTAGGGTGGAAAATGCAGCAGCTGCTGGTAAATTTAAAAAATAAAAATAGATACCAATAAAAGTAAAATTAATTGAGACATCAGTAGGTTAAATGTTTTGGAATATCCATATTGAATCAGGAGCCCCACATAATGCTCCATACAGTTCATGATAGCCCCATAAGATGCTCCATACAAAATACACCCCATGTAATGCTGCACAAAGGTTAATAATGGCCCCATAAGATGCTCCATAGAATAATCTGCTCCATAAAGGTTATTTATGGCCCCTTAAGATGTTCCATAGATTATGCCCCATATGCTGCCCCTTAAAATGTTCCATAGAATAGGCCCCATAAGATGCTCCATAGAATAGGCCCCATATGCTGCCCCCATATGATGCTCCATAGATTTTGCCCCCATAAGATGCTCCATAGTATATGCCCCCATATGCTGCCCCTATAAGATGCTCCATAGATTATGCCCCAATATGCTGCCCCCATAAGATGCTCCAAAGATTATGCCCCTATATGCTGCCCCCATAAGATGCTCCATAGATTATGCCCCCATATGCTGCCCCCCATAAGATGCTCCATAGATTATGCCCCCATAAGAAGCTCCATAGATTATGCCCCCATATGCTGCCCCTATAAGATACTCCATAGATTATGCCCCAATATGCTGCCACCATAAGATGCTCCATAGATTATGCCCCTATATGCTGCCCCCATAAGATGCTCTATAGATTATGCCCCCATGTGCTGCCGCTGCTGCATTTAAAAATAAAAAAATGACATACTAACCTATCCGTCGCTGTGGCCAGGTGCTGGTGTCACTGCTGGCACCTGAGATAGTCACCTGTCCCCCGGTCCATTGCTGTTTGCTGCTGTCTGGCACGTCATCTGTCAGTGACATTCAGACTGTAGGGGGCGCGGCACGCACTAACCACGTCACCGTGCCCTCTGCTGTCTGAACGTCACTGACAGATGATGTGCCAGACAGCAGCAAGCACCGATGGACCCCGGAGAGTTGAGTATCGCTATACTTACCCATCCTGGCATGGTCTCTGCAGCCCCCAGCTTCTCCACGATCTCCCTTCCTGCCTTCAGCGGTCACGTGGTACCGCTCATTAAACTCATGAATATGCGCATATTCATGAGTTTAATGAGCGGTACCATGTGACGGCTGAAGGAAGGAAGGGAGATCGCGGAGAAGCTGGGGGTTGCAGAGACCGTGCCAGGACAGGTAAGTATGACCGGACACCCCCTCCCACCCCCTGGTGTATATGACTCGAATATAAGCCGAGAGGGGTACTTTCAGCCCAAAAAAATGGGCTGAAAATCTCGGATTATATTCGAGTATATACGGTACGTTACAAAACAGCAGTGTGTGAGCTCCTAAATATGTAAACTTACCGATCCCTCTTTAATGTCTGTTGATGTTCACATTTTGGTAAGATCAAGGCACACCCACCATATATGCGACATTGAACCCACATGGGCCCCACATCGCCAACACAAGTTGGATACTCCCGGGAACCATTTATGTAAGACCGAAGGAACACAATACCATCTAGATACTATTTTATAACTAGTTTCCTGAGCTTTAGTGGCTATATTAGATTTATGAGAGCGATAGAAACATTTATACCATTGTTCTCTTGTAAAGGTTTGATGCCTTTCCCATGCCTTACAAAAAGGGGGAAGCATATCCAAATCACTATTTAATAGAAGCTTATAGATATCGGAAATTGCATGCGCAGGATTAGTGGGAACCATACATAGGGATTCAAATGAAGAAAGGGGGTGCACCTATTCTAAATGATTGGCAAATGTAGAGAAAAAATGCCCTAGTTGAATATGTTCCAAAGAATATCTCACTTTCCGTGGACAATCACCTAAAATAGCTGAGAGGGGAAGCAATACACCCTCAGGGGCCACATGATAAAGACGCAAGGGGTTTTTCTTGGAGCTACCCAGAAAAAAACTTGAGGAAACACCAGATGGAAATTTTGGGTTATCTGTTATTGGGGATAATGGTCCTAATGGGTCAATTAGAATTCCCTTTATACTGGGAATGTGGACAGTTTTTAGTGTTTGCCTGAGACTAAATGGATTAGAGATGTTATTTCGGGCTAAAATAGGCCAAGTCCATGGTAGAGTGGAAACTGATGTATGACAAGACTCATTCGACCGCTTACAATCTGGCTTCCGGTCACACCACTCCACTGAAACTGCCCTTACTAAGGTCACCAATGACCTCTTAACTGCCAAGAGCAAGCGACACTACTCTGTCCTCCTCCTCCTGGACCTGTCGGCTGCCTTTGACACAGTGGACCATTCCCTATTATTACAGACCCTCTCATCCCTCGGCATCACAGACTTGGCCCTCTCCTGGATCTCATCATACCTAACAGACCGGACATTCAGCGTCTCCCACTCACACACCACCTCCTCACCTCACCCCCTATCTGTCGGAGTCCCACAAGGTTCAGTCCTAGGGCCCCTGCTGTTCTCTATTTACACCTTTGGCCTGGGACAGCTCATAGAATCTCATGGCTTTCAGTATCATCTTTATGCTGATGACACACAGATCTACATCTCTGGACCAGATATCACCTCCCTACTAACCAGAATCCCTCAATGTCTGTCCACTATTTCATCCTTCTTCTCCACTAGATATCTGAAACTCAACATGGACAAAACAGAATTCATCATCTTTCCCCCATCTCACGTGACCCCCCCTACGAACCTATCAATTACAGTAAATGACTGCCCACTCTCCCCAGTCCCACAAGCTCGCTGCCTCGGAGTAATCCTTGATGCTGATCTCTCCTTCAAACCACATATCCAAACCCTTTCCACTTCCTGCCGACTTCAACTCAAAAATATTTCACGCATCCGTTCATTCCTCACCCAAGAATCTGCAAAAACCCTAGTCCATGCCCTCATCATCTCTCGCCTTGACTACTGCAACCTCATGCTCTGCGGCCTCCCCTCAAACACTCTCGCACCCCTCCAATCTATTCTAAACTCTGCTGCCCGACTAATCCACCTGTCCCCCCGCTATTCCCCAGCTTCTCCCCTCTGTCAATCCCTTCACTGGCTCCCAATTGCCCAGAGACTCCATTACAAAACCCTAACCATGACATACAAAGCCATCCACAACTTGTCTCCTCCATACATCTGTGACCTCGTCTCCCGGTACTTTCCTGCACGCAACCTCCGATCCTCACAAGATCTCCTTCTCTACTCCCCTCTTATCTCCTCTTCCCACAATCGCATACAAGATTTCTCTCGCGCATCACCCCTACTCTGGAACTCTCTACCACAACATATCAGACTCTCACCTACCATCGAAACCTTCAAAAAGAGCCTGAAGACCCACCTCTTCCGACAAGCCTATAACCTGCAGTAACCACCGATCGACCAAACCGCTGCACGACCAGCTCTACCCTCGCCTACTGTATTATCACCCATCCCTTGAAGATTGTGAGCCCTCGCGGGCAGGGTCCTCTCTCCTCCTGTACCAGTTATGACTTGTATTGTTTAAGATTATTGTACTTGTTTTTATGTATACCCCCCTCACATGTAAAGCGCCATGGAATAAATGGCGCTATAACAATAAATAATAATAATAATAATAATAATAATGGGCCATACGTACCCACAGCTTAGATCCTCTGCAGTGTATGGGCGGACACCAGATAGTATTTTCAGCAGTCCGGCAAACCTATACCCCCAAAATCCTTTGCAAGCACCAAAACAGTACTACAAATTCTTGGGTGTTCCATCGACCAAACAAATTGACTGCATTTATGTTGGACCCTCATCCAGAAAAAGGATGGGATATATATCGGGATAGTTTGTAGTAAATATATAAGTCTAGTCAATACAGTCATTTTGAGGATGTTAACCCGGCCAAACCAGGAGAACTCTCCACGGTTCCAGGAATTAAGATCCAATTCCAATATGGACAAAAATCGACCAAAGTTCAAGTCAAACAATTCTGATAAATCCGTTGAAATAATGGTGCCCACGTAGTTAATATGATTATTTGAGGGCGATTTAAATGGAAAATTATGTTTCGGAACATTCACCATTTGCAAGAGTAGGGAAATATTTATGGCTTCAGATTTTTCGAGATTGATCTTAAAATTGGACCAATCACTAAAACGTTCCAGCTCAGATATCAGGAAAGGAAGTGAGGTATGAGGATCAGTTAAAAGAAACTAGCAGGTCATCAACAAATGCAGAACACATAGTCTGAACCTGCTGTTTTGACTCCCCGTATTTCAGGATTAGCACGTATTTTCAGTGTTTTTTTTGTGTTCCACTAGAGCTGCATTGTATCACACCTTACACTGTTTCATTGCTTCCTCACTGTCAATAACCTTAGTTTGTACTAGAGATAACATGATATTCATGGCATTCTTCTTTACCTTGTTGTGTTCTTTATATACTCACATTTGTACACTATTTTAAAAGGGAGGTATACCCCTTAGTGTTAGAACACTACAAACTTAGTGTTCCCAGCATTTTGGTACAGAGGAGTAATGTGAAGGTCCTGAACCCTCTTGAAGAATCTGCAAAACAGGTACCATTCATAATAGTAACTTACGTGTGAAAGGGGCCTTATGGTGCTTTCAGTCACCAGAACCTGAGTGCAATTACAACAGCTACATTTTCTAAAGTTCCTCCTACGCATAAGTGTCTCCATGCACAAGTATACAACCACCTGCATAATCAAACTTTTTTTCAAATAATTTTATTGGTTTTCAGTAATTAAACAGGGTAAGGGAAGGAAGGGAGGAAAGGGAATGGGAAGTAAAGAACCTTGTACAGGTACGGAAAAAATTTAAAACTAGAGAACCCACAAATAGGCATTAACCCCTTCCTGACATCAGACGTACTATCCCGTCCATGGGACCCGGGCCCCTATGCCCATGGACGGGATAGTACGTCTAGTGCGATCAGCGGTGCCCACGTGGTGAGCGCCGCTGATCGCGGCCGGGTGTCAGCTGATTATCACAGCTGACACCCGGCACTATGTGTCAGGGGCGGTCACGGACCGCCCCCGACACGTTAACCCCTTGCACACCGCGATCAAACATGATCGCGGTATACCGGGAGTTAAAGGGAAGCATCGGCAGGGAGGGGGCTCCCTCCGTGCTTCCCTGAGCCCCCCCACGGCAGCGCAATGTGCAGCGCTGCTGCGGGGGACTCCTTTCCTCCAGGCCCCCGGATCCAAGATGGCGACGGGGGCCTTCGGGGGCCTGGAGGAAGCTGGCTTCCTCAGTGCCTGCAAAGCGCAGGCATGAGGAAGCCTTGTGCACTGCCTGTGACAGATTGCTGATCTGTCACAGTGATCTGTGATGTACTATGTAATAAAGTAAAAAAAAAATTAAAAAAGTGTAAAAATAATTTTAAAAAAATCGCCAAATAAATTAGTAAAAAAAAAAAATAAATATTCCCCAATAAATTCATTTTTTGAAAATAAAAAAAACCCAAAACAATAAAAGTACACATATTAGGTATCGCCACGTCCGTAACGACCCGCCCTATAAAACTGTCCCATTAGTTAACCCCTTTAGCGAACCCCTTAAAAAATAAAAATAAAAAACGAAGCAAAAAATAATGATTTATTATCATACCGCCAAACAAAAAGTGTAATAACGCGCGATCAAAAAGACGCATATAAATATCCATGGTACCGCTGAAAGCATCATCTTGTCCCGCAAAAACGAGCTGCCAAACAGCATCATCAGCGAAAAAATAAGAAAGTTATAGCTCGCAGAATAAAGCGATGCAAAAATAATTATTTTTTATATAAATAGTTTTCATTGCATAAAACCGACAAAACATAAAAAAACGACCTAAATGAGGTATCGCTGTAACCGTACTGACCCGAAGAATAAAACTGCTTTATCAATTTTACCGCACGCGGAATGGTGTAAACGCACTCCCCCAAAAGAAATTCATGAAACGCTGGTTTTTGTTCATTCTGAGTCCCAAAAATCGGAATAAAAAGCGATCAAAAAATGTCACGTGCCCGAAAATGGTACCAATAAAAACGTCAACTCGTCCCGCAAAAAATAAGACCTCACATGACTCGGTGGGTCAAAATACAGAAAAATTATAGCTCTCAATATGTGGTGATGCAAAAACTATTTTTACAATAAAAAGCGTCTTTTAGCGTGCGACAGCTGCCAAAAATAAAAACCGCCATAAATAGTAAATCAAACCCCCCGTTATCACCCCCTTAGTTAGGGAAAAATAATAAAATTTAAAAAATGTATTTATTTCCATTAGGGCTAGGGTTAGGGCTAGGGCTAGGGTTAGGGTTAGGGCTAGGGTTAGGGTTAGGGCTAGGGTTAGGGCTTGGATTAGGGTTAGGGGTGTGTTGGGATTCGGGTTGGAGTAAGAATTGGGGGTTTCCACTGTTTGGGCACATCAGGGGCTCTCCAAATGCAACTTTGCGTCTGATCTCAATTCCAGCCAATTCTGAGTTGAAAAAGTCATACGGTGCTCCTTCCCTTCCAAGCTCTGCCATGCGCCCAAACAGTGTTTTACCCCCACATGTAGGGTATCAGCCTACTCAGGACAAATTGCAAAACAATTTTTGGGGTCCAATTTCTCCTGTTACCCTTAGGAAAATAAAAAATTGGGGGCAAAAATATCATTTTTGTGGAAAATGATTTTTTTATTTTCACGTCCAAGCGTTATAAACTTCTGTGAAGCACTTTTGGGTTCAAAGTGCTCACCACACATCTAGATAAGTTCCGTGGGGGGGTCTAGTGTCCAAAATGGGGTCACTTGTTGGGAGTTTCAATAGTTTAGGTACATCAGGGGCTCTCCAAACGCACATGACACCCGCAGACCATTCCATCAAAGTCTGCATTCCAAAATGGCACTGCTTCCCTTCCGAGCCCCAACGTGTGTCCATACAGTAGTTTTCTCCCACATATGGGGTGTCAGCGTACTCAGGACAAATTGGACAACAACTTTTGCGGTCCAATTTCTCCTGTTACCCTTGGGAAAATGAAAAAATTGGGGACTAATTGATCATGTTTGTGGAAAAAATACGATTTTTTTATTTTCATGCCCGGGCATTACAAACTTCTGTGAAGCCCTTGGGGGTTCAAAGTGCTCACCACACATCTAGATAAGTTCCTTAGGGGTTCTCGTTTCCAAAATGGGGTCATTTGTGGGTGTTTCCACTGTTTAGGTACATTAGGGGCTCTCCAAAGGCAACATGACACCCGCAGACCATTCCATCAAAGTCTGCATTCCAAAACGTCACTACTTCCCTTCCGAGCCCTGACGTGTGTCCATACAGTAGTTTTCTCCCACATATGGGGTGACAGCGTACTCAGGACAAATTGGACAACAACTTTTGGGGTTCAATTTCTCCTGTTACCCTTGGGAAAATAAAAAAATTGGGGACTAATTGATCATGTTTGTGGAAAAAATACGATTTTTTTATTTTCATGCCCTGGCATTATAAACTTCTGTGAAGCCCTTGGGGGTTCAAAGTGCTCACCTCACATCCAGATAAGTTCCTTAGGGGGTCTAGTTTTCAAAATGGGGTCATTTGTGGGGGGTTTCCACTGTTTAGGTACATTAGGGGCTCTCCAAAGGCAACATGACACCCGCAGACCATTCCATCAATGTCTGCATTCCAAAACGTCACTACTTCCCTTCCGAGCCCTGACGTGTGTCCATACAGTAGTTTTCTCCCACATATGGGGTGTCAGCTTACTCAGGACAAATTGGACAACAACTTTTGGGGTCCAATTTCTCCTGTTACCCTTGGGAAAATAAAAAAAATGGTGACTAAAAGATCATGTTTGTGGAAAAAATACAAATGTTTTATTTTCACGCCCGGGCGTTATAAACTTCTGTGAAGCACTGGGGGGTTCAAAGTGCTCACCACACATCTAGATAAGTTCCTTGGGGGGTCTAGTTTCCAAAATGGTGTCATTTGTGGGGGGTTTCCACTGTTTAGGTACATCAGGGGTTTTCCAATCGCGACATGGTGTCCGATCTCAATTCCAGCCAAAAACGTCAAATGGCGCTGCTTCCCTTCCGAGCTCTGCCATGCGCCCAAATAGTGGTTTACCCCCACATGTGGGGTATCAGCGTACTCAGGACAAATTGCAAAATAACTTTTAGGGTGCTGTTACCCTTGGAAAAATAAGAATTGAGGGTGAAAAGATCATTTTTGTGGAAAAAATATGATTTTTTAATTGCACGGCTTTATGTTATAAACTTCTGTGAAGCCCTTGGGGGTTCAAAGTTCTCACCACACATCTAGATAAGTTCCTTAGGGGGTCTAGTTTCCAAAATGGTGTCATTTGTGGGGGGTTTCCACTGTTTAGGTACATCAGGGGTTTTCCAATCGCGACATGGTGTCCGATCTCAATTCCAGCCAAAAACGTCAAATGGCGCTGCTTCCCTTCCGAGCTCTGCCATGCGCCCAAATAGTGGTTTACCCCCACATGTGGGGTATCAGCGTACTCAGGACAAATTGCACAATAACTTTTAGGGTGCTGTTACCCTTGGAAAAATAAGAATTGAGGGTGAAAAGATCATTTTTGTGGAAAAAATATGATTTTTTAATTGCACGGCTTTATGTTATAAACTTCTGTGAAGCCCTTGGGGGTTCAAAGTTCTCACCACACATCTAGATAAGTTCCTTAGGGGGTCTAGTTTCCAAAATGGTGTCATTTGTGGGGGGTTTCCACTGTTTTGGTACATCAGGGGTTTTCCAATCGCGACATGATGTCCGATCTCAATTCCAGCCAAAAACGTCAAATGGCGCTGCTTCCCTTCCAAGCTCTGCCATGCGCCCAAATAGTGGTTTACCCCCTCATGTGGGGTATCAGCATACTCAGGACAAATTGCACAATAACTTTTAGGGTCCTGTTACCTTTGGGAAAATAAAAATTGGGATGAAAAGATCATTTTTGTGGAAAAAATATGATTTTTTAATTGTACCGCTGTACGTTATAAACTTCTGTAAAGCCCTTGTGGGTTCAAAGTTCTCACCACATATCTAGATAAGTTCCTTGGGGGGTCTAGTTTCCAAAATGGGGTCACTTGTAGGGGGTTTCCACTGTTTAGGTACATCAGGGACTCTCCAAACGTGACATGGCATCCGATCTGAATTCCAGCCAATTTTGCATTGGAAAAAGTCAAACGGCGCTCCTTCCATTCTGAGCTCTGCCATGCGCCGAAACAGTCGTTCCCCCCCACAAATCAGGTATCAGCGTACTCAGGACAAATTGCACAATAACTTTTGCAGTCCAATTTCTCCTGTTACCCTTGGTAAAATAAAAAAAATTGAACCTGAAGTATTTTTTTTGTGAAAAAAAGTTAGATGTTCATTTTTTTTTTAAATATTCAAAAAAATTCCTGTGACGCACCTAAAGGGTTAATAAACTTCTTGAATGTGGTTTGGAGCACCTTAAGGGGTGCAGTTTTTAGAATGGTGTCACTTTTGGGTATTTTCTATCATATAGACCCCTCAAAGTGGCTTCAAATGTGATGTGGTCCTAAAAATAAAATGGTGTTGTAAAAATGAGAAATCGCTAGTCAACTTTTAACCCTTATAACTTCCTAACAAAAAAAAATTTTGGTTCCAAAATTGTGCTGATGTAAAGTAAACATGTGGGAAATGTTAGTTATCAAGTTTTTTGTGTGCCGTATATCTGTGATTTAAGGGCATAAAAATTCAAAGTTGAAAAATTGCGAAATTTTCAAAATTTTTGCCAAATTTCCATTTTTTTCACAAATAAACGCAAGTTATTTGAATGAAATGTTACCACTAACATGAAGTACAATATGTCACGAGAAAACAGTGTCAGAATCACCGGGATCCATAGAAGCGTTCCAGAGTTATGACCTCATAAAGGTACAGTGGTCAGAATTGTAAAAATTGGCCCGGTCATGAACGTGCAAACCACCCTTGGGGGTGAAGGGGTTAAATAGCATATAGCAAATAACAACAAAAAAGGAAAAGAAAATCACCAATCCTTATTATGGGGTAACATTCTTGGAAGGAGATACAACGGCTATGTTTAGGCCTCAAAATATAATACCTCTTAATAGGTCTATTTGATATAGAATTTGTTGTTCCAAGTCTTCCATTTTTTTTGTATATTTGTACATGTGATTGTTGTTAATCGCAAAAATGAGTTCTAAATCACTATGTTGGCCTATCTTATCAAGTATGTCCGAAAACTTAGGAACCTCGACTTTCTTCCACCATTGTGCTAACATGGTCTTAGTCACTAAGAGGATGTGTATGATAATGTATCTTACCGAATCATCAAACTGCTCCATATCTAATGAAAGAAGTGCTCTTTCAGGCGTAATTGTGAAGTCCTTAGCAATGAGGTTAATGTGCTATGTGACCTGGAACCAGAGGTTTTTGATCTTTGAACAACCCCAAAATATATGGTAGAGGATCCCTTGATGTCCACAGCACAAAGGAAGATTATTATTATGCATTTATATAGCGCCATTTATTCCATGGCGCTTTACATGTGAAAAGGGGAAATATAGACAAGTATAGTAAACATGTGTAAGACAAGGGACACACAAGTACATAAGGAGAGGGGACCCTGCCCGTGAGGGCTCACAGTCTACAGGGATGGGTGAGAATACAGTAGGAGAGGGTAGAGCAGGTCGTGCTGTGGTTCAGTAGAGCGAGGATCATTGCAGGCTGTAGGCTTGTCTGAACGGGGGTCTTCAGGTTCTTCTTGAAGGTTTCCGTTGATGGTGAGAGTCTGATGTGTTGCGGCAGGGAGTTCGAGTATGGGGGAAGCACAGGAGGAGTCTTGTATGCGGTTGTGGGAAGGAGATCTTTAGATGATCGAAGGTTGCGTGCGGGTAGGTACCTAGAGACCATGTCACAGATGTATGGAGGAGACAGGTTGTGGATGGCTTTGTATGTCATGGTTAGGGTTTTGAATTGGAGCCTCTGGGCGATAGGAAGCCAGTGAAGGGCCTAGCATAGGGAGGAGGCTGGGGAATAGTGGGGAGACAGGTGGATTAGTCGGGCAGCAGAGTGTAGGATGGACTGGAGCGGAGCCAGAGTGCTAGAGGGGAGGCCAGAGAGTAGGAGGTTGCAGTAGTCGAGGCGGGAGATAAGAGCATGCACTAGTGTTTTTGTGGTTTCGTGGTTAAGGAATGAGCGGATCCGGGAAATATTTTTGAGTTTGAGGCGGCAGGAGGAGGCGAGGGCTTGGATATGTGGTTTGAAAGAGAGCGCAGAGTCGAGGATCACCCCAAGGCACCGAGCGTACGGGACTGGGGAAAGAGAGCAGCCGTTGATATTGATGGATAGGTCTTGTGGAGGGGTAGACTGAGATGGGGGAAAGATGATGAATTCTGTTTTGTCTATGTTCAGTTTGAGAAAGCGAGCAGAGAAGAAGGCTAAGATAGCAGACAGACATTGTGGGATTTCAGTCAGTAAGGAGGCGAGGTCGGGTCCAGATAGGTAGATCTGCGTGTCATCGGCATAGCGGTGATACTGCAAACCGTGGGATTCTATGAGCTGTCCCAAGCTGAAGGTATAGATGGAGAATAGTAGGGGTCCTAGGACAGAGCCTTGGGGAACACCGACAGACAGGGGGCGAGGTGAGGAGGTGGTGTGTGAGAGGGAGACACTAAATGTTCGGTCTGTTAGGTATGATGAGATCCAGGATAGGGCCAAGTCTGTGACAGACAGGTCCAGGAAAAGGAGGACAGAGTAGTGTCGCTTGCTCTTGGCGGTTAGTAAGTCGTTAGTGACTTTAGTTAGGGCAGTTTCAGTTGAGTGATGCGGTCGGAAGCCAGATTGTAACCGGTTAAAGAGGGAACAGGAGGAGAGGTGGGAGGACAGTTCAAGATATACATGCTGTTCCAGTAGTTTTGAGGCGTAAGGGAGAAGAGATATTGGGCGATAGTTAGACACAGAGGATTGGTCAAGGGAGGGCTTTTTGAGGATGGGTGTGATTGAGGCATGTTTGAAGGATGAAGGAAAGACACCATTTGTAAGTGAAAGGTTGAAAAGGTGTGTTAGAGAGGGGATGAGGACTGTGGCCAAGTTAGGGATGAGGTGAGGAAGTGTCAATGGAGATGTTGAAGTCGCCCATGATGATGGTGGGGATGTCAGCAGAAAGGAAATGGAATAGCCAGGTGGTGAAGTGGTCGAGAAAGGTGGAGATGGCTAGTTCTGGGGGGCAGTAGATGACAGCCAGTTGGAGGGGGAATAGATGCAGACAGAGTGCACCTCGAATGAGGGAAGAGTAGCGGAGGGTGGCAAAGGAATTGGGGTAAAGGAGCAGGTATCAGACAGGAGCATGCCACCTCCTCCACCACGTTTGTTGCTGGGGCGAGGGGTGTGAGAGAGATGTAATCCGCCATAGGAAAGCGCAGCTGGAGAGGCTGTGTCAGAGGGAGTGAGCCAGGTTTCAGTGATGGCGAGGAAGGAGAGTTTGTTGGTGATAAAGAGGTCATGGATAAATGATAGCTTGTTGCAGACAGAGCGTGCGTTCCATAGGGCTCAAGGTAAGGGGGTTGAGGGAGTGGGGGCTGGATGAATGGGTATGAGGTTATCATGGTTGCGAAGACGTGTAGAGGATCGTGGCAGGGTGGTAGAAGTGAGTGTAGGGATGTGTTGAGGAGGGCCAGGATTTGGGGATATGTCGCCAGCAATAAGGAGTAGTAGACAGAGCATTAGAAGGTGGGAGCAGGATAGGACATGATGTGGCCGTGTGTGGCTGGAGGAACAGTGACGAAGAGGTGAGATGGCTGGGAAGGATGGAGGGGGAAATGACAAGTTCCTTACTGGGTGGAGTGATTGCAGGAGTTAGGGAGAAATAGAGTAGTATGGGGGTGATAGTAAAAAGAAGGTGAAACATTGTTGTGGTGTTATAGTCCGTTACCTTACAGTCAATTCCAGTCCAATTCAAGTCTAATTCAAAGTACTTAGAAATTAGTACTTTGAAATTGATGGAGCTGACTATGTCTGGAGCAGACTCATGGTGGTCAATATATGTGCAGTTAAAGACAATCAGGTGTGAGTGAAAAGTGGGGTGTGACTGCCCAGGCCAAATGCACAGAGTTAAGCAGAGGTCATAAAAGGGGGAAGGGGTTATACAGACCACTTAGATGTGTGGCAAAGATAACGAGATGGAGTAGAATTATGGATACAAGAAGATGGGTAAGCTAAGCATACCATTTAAAATACAATGCAGTTCACATGGGGTGTTCAGGAGCATGAGAAAGTGGTGGAAATTCAGCAAAGCATACCTGTGGGAACAGAAGAACATCTCGGTCAGATGATGATGATGATGACAGTACTGTAGGAGTCATGAGTGGCGAAATGCATTCTAGAATTCAAGTCTAATTCAAAGTACTTAGAAATTAGTACTTTGAAATTTATGGAGCTGACTACGTCTGGAGCAGACCCATGGTGGTGAATATATGTGCAGCTAAAGACAATCAGGTGTGAATTCTGTGTTAAAATGTGATAACCTTGTCGGGGTATAGTACCACCTTTTTTGAAAGTTTAAAATAACCCTCGTGAAGACCCATTGATATGTTGGAGTTGTAAGTGAATTTGATGGCATCGTTCCAATTCTCGAGACTGATATCAGCACCTAAATCGGACTCCCATCTCTTCATGTATATGTTTTTGTGGCTTGTTAGGTCCTTGACGACAGATCTATACAAATTACGCAGACTCTAGAGGTTTTTATTTTTACGGTTGCACAACAGTGAAGTTAGCATTTCTGCATAATCAAACTTCAACATGTTGAAAAAGATATTTGCCTTTCATGTTATTATCTTTCAACCCTAGTGCACTTCTCCCAGTCTCTAATAATATAACTTTCCCTGCGGTAGTCAACTACTTGAGCCTAAATGAATTAGAGGCTCCTCAACTTAGGTATTTTATGCATGCGGGCAGGTCTGCCACGGCCCCCTTGAGACTACACCCAGGCTCCAATCCAGCTCTGCCTCCACCCCTCTAACCTTCCATAGTCCCACTGCCTACTCTTGGAAAGCTCTACTTTTGCACCATATCCTCACCAATCACACATTAACAGTTCCCATCAAACAACAGATCACATAACCAGCAGCTTTTTGGGGGCTAAAATATTTTTAAAACAGCCACCACAACAAAGTAGTCTCTTCTGGCAGGGCCCTACTCTACTCTAACCTATTAAACATTTCTTAAAATATCCAGTACAGTTGTGCTCAAAAGGTTACATACCCGGCAGAATTTCTGCTTTCTTGGCCTTTTTTCAGAGATTATGAATGATAACACCAACACGTTTTCTCCACTCATGGTTAACAGTTGGGTGGAGCCAATTGTCAAACTACTGTGTTTTCTCTTTTTAAATCATAATGACAATCCAAAACATCCAAATGACCCTGATCAAAAGTTCACATACCCCATTTCTTAATAGCGTGTATTGCCCCCTCTAACATCAATGACAGCTTGAAGTCTTTTGTGGTAGTTGTGGATGAGGGTCGTTATTTTCTCAGATGGTAAAGCTGCCCACTCTTGGCAAAAAGCCTCCAGTTCCTGTAAATTCCTAGGCTGTCTAGCAAGAACTGCGCGCTTGAGATCTCCCCAGAGTGGTTCAATGATATTGAGGTCAGGAGACTGAGATGGCCACTCCAGAACCTTCACTTTGTTCTGCTGTAGCCAATGATAGGTCGACTTGGCCTTGTATTTTGGATTGTTGTCATGTTGGAGCGTCCAAGTACGTCCCATGCACATTTTCCAGGCTGATGATTCCAAATTTGCCTCCAGTATTTGCTGATAACGTGCTGCATTCATCTTTCCTTCAACATTGACCGTTTCCTGTGCCTTTGTAGCTCACACATCCCCAAAACATCAGCGATCCAGTAGCTTTACAGTAGGAATGGTGTTCCTTTCATCATAGGCCTTGTTGACCTCTCTCCAAATGTAACGTTTATGTTTGTGGTCAAAGAGTTCAATTTTGGTGTCATCACTCCAAATTACCTTGTTCCAGAAGTTTTGAGGCTTGTCTCTGTGCTGTTTTGCATATTGTAGGCGAGATACTTTGTGGCATTTGCGCAGTAATGGCTTTCTTCTGGCGACTCGACCATGCAGCCCATTTTTCTTCAAGTGCCTTCTTATTGTGCATCTTGAAACAGCCACACCGCTAGTTTTCAGAGAGTCCTGTATTTCAGCTGATGTTGTTTGTGGGTTTTTCTTTGCATCCCAAACAGTTTTCCTTACCTTTAGTAGCCATTCAAACCCATTTGTGTCAACTTCTTTGCATGCTATCAGGCCAAAATCACCAGGGTATGGAAACTTTTGATCAGTATCATTTGGCTATTTTGGGGTGTCATGATTTAAAAAAGAAAACACAGTAGTTTGACAATAAATGGCTTCACCCAGCCATTAACCATGAGTGGAGAAAAAGTTTTTGCCGGGGTATGTAAACTTTTGAGCACAACTGTATATTGTTATACATTTCTCTTTAAGGGAATGTGCTGTATACATTTTTTAAATTGACCAATAATACAACATACAAGGGACAAATAATGCCACACCATGACCAGATCACATCTAACCACCACATAGTCAACGAATAATGCCACATACAAGGAACAAACACCACCACACCATAACCAGACCACATATTACTATCACGTAGTTACCGAATATTATCACATACAAGAAACAAATACTGTCACACTATGACCAGAATACATATTACCACATGGTGACTGTTAATACCACATACAGGGACATATACCTCTACACCATGACCAGACCACATATTACCATTGCATAGTGACCAAATACCACATGCAAGGAACAAATACCGCCACACAATGACCAGATCACATATTACCAGTGACCAGACCACATATTACCATTACATAGAGACCGAATAATACCAGATACAAGGAACAAATACTGTCACACCATGACCAGGTCATATATTATCACCACATAGTGCCTGAATACTACAATACTGATGATTAATAAAAAAACAACAACAATGCTAACATTACCATAAGTGACATTATACACTGGAACGCTGTACATAGTGTACAGTGTATAGTGTTAATGTACAGGTAATACAGTGATCACCAGTGACATTATACACAGGAGCTCTGCATATACCACATACTGTATGGTGTCAGTGTACAGGTGTGGCGAGTAATCCTACTGCTGCATATACATTAAATGGGAGTATACTCTGGACGACAGAACAGGAGAAGGACTTGGGTATTCTGATTACAGGTAGCTGAGCAGCAACACTCAATGTCAGGCAGCAGCTGCAAAAGCAAACAAGATTTTGAGGTGTATAAAAAGATAAAATCAGGTGATCCCAGCGTATTGTTACCCCTTTATAAATCACTGGTGAAACCACATCTAGAAGAGCCAGTTTTAGGCTCTGCATTTTAAAAAGGACATTCAGAAATTAGTCAGTTCAATGGCTGGAAACTAGATTATTTCCAGGGATGGAAGGCTTCTAAGATGATGAGAGGTTGGAAAAGTTGGGCTGGTTTAGCTTCCAAAAAAATAGAAGATCTCATTCATATGTATAAATACATGTGTGGTCAGTACAAAGGACTGGTGCATAACTTTTTCCTACCAAGGACCATACTAAGGACCAGGGGGCACTCATTACGGGTGGAAAAAAGGTGATTCCGACAGCTAAATAGGAAAGGGTTCTTTACAGTTAGAGCAGTCAGACTGTGGAATGCACAACCACAAGAAGTAGTAAATGGCAGACACTAATAGCTTTTATACAAGGGTTGGATGATTTCATCAGTACACATAACATTGGGGGTTATAGATAATTTAGAGACACAATTAATGGAGAAAGGTTGAACTTGATGGACTGACTGTAAGTCTTTTTTTCATCCATATTTGGACTTAGCGGAAAGAGGAAACAGTCACCGGTTACCTACAAATTCCTGAAGAGGCAAGTGGTCAAAAACCCACAAGTGACTGTAAACTACTTACAGCAAGATTTGGTGGCAGTGGGCACTGAGGGTTCATTTTGCAGTGTGAAGTTATCTACACGCAAAAGTGTTTTGGGGTGGTCACAAACAACAAATTTTCAAGGGAAAACTGTTTCATGAAATAATTTTTATTTAGGCAGAGGTCACACGTGGCTTTTTTTCGCGTTTCCGCGGCGGTTTTAACCGCGCGATTTTGCCGCGAAAACTAAGCATCCCATGCATTCCTATGGGATTCCGCAATGCTGTGCTAATGCTGTGGTTTTTACCGCGGCGGAATTGCTTCGCGGTAAAAAGTATGCTCATTAATTTCGCGGAATCGCAGCGATCCCGCACACATAGGAATGAATTGTTCTGCTTACTTTCCGCATGTGGCTGTGCACACCAATACGAAAATTAAGCAGAACATTTGCGGATGGTACCCACGGTCCGGAGGAGAGAAGACTGTCCTCCGGGCTTTGGGAACCATATCCCTGTAAAAAATAGAATTTAAAATAAAAAATATTGTTATTCTCACCTTCCGACGTCCCGCACAGCCTTCCCGCCTCTCTCCACGCTCCCTGTCCCAGTAAGCCTTTGCGAGCGATGATGTCCGTTCTTGCGGGATCGCGAAGTTTCACGGTCATTCACGCGACGTCATCGCGAATGACCGCGAGATGTCACGATCCCGCGAGAACGTACGTCATCGCGGTAATTGTCGCAAAAGATTAATGGGACCGGGAGCATGGAGAGAGGCGGGAAGGCTGCGCGGGACGTCGGAAGGTGAGAATACCAATATTTTTTTTTTTTTATTATTTACATTCTATCTTTTACTATTGAGGCAGCATAGGCGGCCTCAATAGTAAAAAGTTGGTCACACTCGTCAAACACTATGTTTGACGAGTGTGACCAACCTGTCAATCAGTTCTCCAAGCAATGCTACAGATCGCTTGGAAAACGCTAGCAATTCTGCAAGCTAATTACGCTTGCAAAATGGTAGTTTTTCCGCGGGAATTAAAAATGCGATTTTCCCGCGGAATGGAATTCCAGAACTCTCAAGGTAATTTCCGCGAGAGTTCCGCTACATGTGAACCCAGCCTTAGGGAATTTTTGGAAACCTTGAGTAGTTTTGAAGAGTTTTTAAAGCATTTGGAAGAGAATTTTTTTTTTTTTATTTCTGAAATGTGTTTTCATTTTTTTCCAGCCTTTTGATTTAACAGTGCCTAGTTTGGAGTGGATTTCACCAGGAGCCCCTTCGTAGAGGTAGAAATCACTTTCTTTCTTTTTTTTCCCTCCACATTTATGGACAGCAAAGTGATTTTACAATAAAAATGAATAGGAAGAGTCTTCGGGTAAATGCAGAATTAGACTTTTTCATGTGGTTTCTGCCTGAAAAAGACTTACACTGAGAGCTTGTGCCCCTTACTTTCACTTAGTCAGTCAGAGATTGCAGTCACAAGATGGCGCCACAGGACCAGAGAAGCAAAGGGAACAGATGAAGCTGGTAAGTATAGTACTAGGGTCAGGGAGCTTGGATTACTCTAGCGCTGCAATAAAAAAAAAACCTGCTGGAGTGGTGCAGATCTGCTCCAAAAAAAGTCCTTAAAAATCTCTGTGCACACATACCCTCACTAGAATACTAAACTCTAAAGACGTAAACTTCCACTGACCCAAAAAGATCAGAAATTTCAGTTCCCAAATTTTCAAAACCATATACATACAGTTATGGCCAAAAGTATTGACACCCCTGCAATTCTGTCAGGTAATACTCAGTTTCTTCCTGAAAATGATTGCAAACACAAATTCTTTGGTATTATTATCTTCATTTAATTTGTCTTAAATGAAAAAACAAATGTCTTAAATGAAAGAGAATGAAGCAAAAAGCAAAACATTGATCGTTTCACACAAAACTCCAAAAATGGGCCAGACAAAAGTATTGGCACCCTCAGCCTAATACTTGGTTGCACAACCTTTAGCCAAAATAACTGCGACCAACCACTTTCGGTAACCATCAGTAAGCTTCTCACAATGCTCTGCTGGAATTTTAGACCATTCTTCTTTGGCAAACTGCTCCAGGTCCCTGACATTTGAAGGGTGCCTTCTCCAAACTGCCATTTTTAGATCTCTCCACAGGTGTTCTATGGCAGTGGTCCCCAACCTTTTTTGCACCAGGGACCGGCTTGAACCAAGACCATTCTTCCATGGCCCGGCAGGGCGGGGATGGAGGTGTGACAGGGGTGGGGCTTTGGTCATAAGGGGGCGGGGCTATGGACGCGGTTGTAGTTTAGCAGTGCATATTTATCATTTAATTATAACATTTTTAATGTGACTCAACTCACCATAGGTTTTGAATGAGTGTGAGCACCTGGCTTGTTTCTCTGTTTCAGTGGGAGCACTGGGCTACTTCTACTGATGACCGTCACTGCTAATGATGATTGGAACCTACAAGGAAATGGAGCATTGAGCACTTAAGAACAATTGTACTGGAGTACTGTACATGCTGATTATTTTCTAATCATCAGAAAATGTATGTGTGGTCCCCCCCGTCCAGCTCTGTGTGGCTCCCCCTGTTGTATGCATGGCTCCCCTGTCCCATCCTGTATACATGGCTCTGCTCCCACTCTCCCATCCTGTATACATGGCTCCGCTCCCATCCTCCCATCCTGTATGCATGGCTCTGCTCCCACTCTTCTATCCTGTATACATGGCTCCCCTGTCCCATCCTGTATGCATGGCTCCGCTCCCACTCTCCCGGCCTCCCTTGTATATATGGCTCCACTCCCACTCTCCCTCCCTTGTATATATGGCTCTGCTCCCACTCTCCCTCCCTTGTATATATGGCTCGGCTTCCACTCTCCCTCCCTTGTATATATGGCTCCGCTCCCACTCTCCCTCCCTTATATATATGGCTCCGCTCCCATTCTCCCTCCCTTGTATATATGGCTCCGCTCCCACTCTCCCTCCCTTGTATATATGGCTCCGCTCCCACTCTCCCTCCCCTGTATATATGGCTCCGCTCCCATTCTCCCTCCCTAGTATATATGGCTCCGCTCCCACTCTCCCTCCCTTGTATATATGGCTCCGCTCCCACTCTCCCTCCCCTGTATATACGGCTCCGCTCCCACTCTTCCTCCCTTATATATATAGCTCCACTCCCAATCTCCCTCCCTTGTATATATGGCTCCACTCCCATTCTCCCTCCCCTGTATATATGGCTCCGCTCCCACTCTCCCTCCCTTATATATATAGCTCCACTCCCAATCTCCCTCCCTAGTATATATGGCTCCGCTCCCACTCTCCCTCCCTTATATATATAGCTCCACTCCCAATCTCCCTCCCTTGTATATATGGCTCCGCTCCCATTCTCCCTCCCTTATATATATGGCTCCGCTCCCATTCTCCCTCCCTTGTATATATGGCTCCGCTCCCACTCTCCCTCCCTTGTATATATGGCTCCGCTCCCACTCTCCCTCCCCTGTATATATGGCTCCGCTCCCATTCTCCCTCCCTAGTATATATGGCTCCGCTCCCACTCTCCCTCCCTTGTATATATGGCTCCGCTCCCACTCTCCCTCCCCTGTATATACGGCTCCGCTCCCACTCTTCCTCCCTTATATATATAGCTCCACTCCCAATCTCCCTCCCTTGTATATATGGCTCCGCTCCCACTCTCCCTCCCTTATATATATAGCTCCACTCCCAATCTCCCTCCCTAGAATATATGGCTCCGCTCCCACTCTCCCTCCCTTATATATATAGCTCCACTCCCAATCTCCCTCCCTTGTATATATGGCTCCGCTCCCATTCTCCCTCCCTTATATATATGGCTCCGCTCCCATTCTCCCTCCCTTGTATATATGGCTCCGCTCCCACTCTCCCTCCCTTGTATATATGGCTCCGCTCCCACTCTCCCTCCCCTGTATATATGGCTCCGCTCCCATTCTCCCTCCCTAGTATATATGGCTCCGCTCCCACTCTCCCTCCCTTGTATATATGGCTCCGCTCCCACTCTCCCTCCCCTGTATATACGGCTCCGCTCCCACTCTTCCTCCCTTATATATATAGCTCCACTCCCAATCTCCCTCCCTTGTATATATGGCTCCGCTCCCATTCTCCCTCCCCTGTATATATGGCTCCGCTCCCACTCTCCCTCCCTTATATATATAGCTCCACTCCCAATCTCCCTCCCTAGTATATATGGCTCCGCTCCCACTCTCCCTCCCTTATATATATAGCTCCACTCCCAATCTCCCTCCCTTGTATATATGGCTCCGCTCCCATTCTCCCTCCCCTGTATATATGGCTCCGCTCCCACTCTCCCTCCCTTGTATATATGGCTCGGCTTCCACTCTCCCTCCCTTGTATATATGGCTCCGCTCCCACTCTCCCTCCCTTGTATATATGGCTCCGCTCCCACTCTCCCTCCCCTGTATATATGGCTCCGCTCCCACTCTCCCTCCCCTGTATATATGGCTCCGCTCCCACTCTCCCTCCCTTGTATATATGGCTCCGCTCCCACTCTCCCTCCCCTGTATATATGGCTCCGCTCCCATTCTCCCTCCCTTGTATATATGGCTCCGCTCCCACTCTCCCTCCCTTGTATATATGGCTCCGCTCGGCTCCCCCATCCTCCCCATCATACTTACCCTCACGTCGCTGAACTTCCTTCCCGTCGCTGCACGTCCCTGCATCTCGCGGCGCTTCAGCTTCTTCCTGTGCGGAGCGGTCACGTGATACCGCTCATTAAGGTCCATGAATATGGACGCCACGCCTAAGGGAGATGAGTGGCGTCCATATTCATGACCTTAAATGAGCGGTAGCACGTGACCGCTCAGCGCTGGATGAAGCCGCCGCGGGATGAAGCCGCCGCGGGATGCAGGGTGAGTATCAGCTGCTGCACCGCCCCCCGGCTCCCCTTGTGTCCGCGGACCGGCAAGGGCACTGCAACGGCCCGGTGCTGGGCCGCGGACCGGCGGTTGGGGACCCCTGTTCTATGGGATTCAGGTCTGGACTCATTGCTGGCCATCTTAGAAGTCTCCAGTGCTTTCTCTCAAACCATTTTCTAGTGCTTTTTGAAGTGTGTTTTGGATCATTGTCCTGCTGGAAGACCCATGACCTCTGAGGGAGACCCAGCTTTCTCACACTGGGCCCTACATTATGCTGCAAAATTTGTTGGTAGTCTTCAGACTTCATAATGCCATGCACACGGTCAAGCAGTCCAGTGCCAGAGGCAGCAAAGCAACCCCAAAATATCAGGGAACCTCTGCCATGTTTGACTGTAGGGACCGTGTTCTTTTCTTTGAATGCCTCTTTTTTTCTCCTATAAACTCTATGTTGATGCCTTTGCCCAAAAAGCTCTACTTTTGTCTCATCTGACCAGAGAACATTCTTCCAAAACGTTTTAGGCTTTTTCAGGTAAGTTTTGGCAAACTCCAGCCTGGCTTTTTTAATGTCTCGAGGTAAGAAGTGGGGTCTTCCTGGGTCTCCTACCATACGGTCCCTTTTCATTCAGACGCCGACGGATAGTACGGGTTTACACTGTTGTACCCTCGGACTGCAGGGCAGCTTGAACTTGTTTGGATGTTAGTCAAGGTTCTTTATCCAACATCCGCACAATCTTGCGTTGAAATCTCTTGTCAATTTTTCTTTTCCGTCCACATCTAGGGAGGTTAGCCACAGTGCCATGGGCTTTAAACTTCTTGATGACACTGCGCACGGTAGACACAGGAACATTAAGGTCTTTGAAGATGGACTTGTAGCCTTGAGATTGCTCATGCTTCCTCACAATTTGGTTTCTCAAGTCCTCAGACAGTTCTTTGGTCTTCTTTCTTTTCTCTATGCTCAATGTGGTACACACAAGGACACAGGACAGAGGTTGAGTCAACTTTAATCCATGTCAACTGGCTGCAAGTGTGATTTAGTTATTGCCAACACCTGTTAGTTGCCACAGGTAAGTTACAGGTGCTGTTAATTACACAAATTAGAGAAACATCACATGATTTTTCGAACAGTGCCAATACTTTTGTCCACCCTCTTGTTTATGTTTGGTGTGAAATTATATCCAATTTGGCATTAGGACAATTCTTTTTGTGTTTTTTCATTTAAGATAAATTAAACGAAGATAATAATACCAAAGAATTTGTGTTTGCAATCATTTTCAGGAAGAAACTGAGTATTATCTGACAGAATTGCAGGGGTGTCAATACTTTTGGCCACAACTGTAAGCCTCAGAAGTTTTGGGATTATGTACTGTGGAACAATAAAAACAAATCTGGAACTTTTCTCGAGGATGAAGAATGAAACATATGATAATAAATGGATATTAGTTGAACTGAGATATTTAAATTGCTTTTTGATTGGTTTAATGCAAGTGGCATAAATCTTGGAAAACTTGTAGTGGGGGATCAGTGATTTTTATTGCAATTCTATAATAATTGTGGATATAAGTTAGAGCTTTTTGGGCCGCACTTACGTAAACACTGTGTTGCAGGGGCGTAGCGAGGGATTCAGAGAGGGTGAGGAACAAATCTGAGTTTGCCCCCAAACCAGGTAATGCATATGCGTGTTTACAAGGGAGGTACACCCTAATTATAGTGGGCACCTTAGCAGTGAACAATGCTGTTACTAGATAAAAATCAAGATATAATGACTTAAATTGATATTACCATGTAGTCGTTTATACCAGACCATATACTGATTACAATACAGTAATATGAATGTTATATATGACTTTCTTTGCTAACCCCAAAAAGTAATAACGCTCTTCGAGCGTCACCAAAAAGTAACAATGCCCCCTGGTTGGCCCCAAAAAGCAATAATTCACCCCCAAAACAGTAATAACGCCTCCAGAATGCCCCCTTAATAAATAATACATTTCCCTGAGTGGCCCCCCCAAATGAATTTATAAGTCATAATACCCTAGAAAAAGAAAAACTCATTCCAAGTCTCCGACAAGCAAACTGGCTGACTCTTCTATGAGCATCCAAGACATCGTCATTCCGCCTGCATCCTGATCCTGTGAGTGCCCCCACTGTTTTGAAGGGCAAAGGCCTAAATTGTCCTACAAGACGATGAGTAGTAGTAATGGAGGGAGCCCAATGGCTTGACAACAGATTTTAACTGTATTGGCATTGTGTGAAAATTGGTGCAGCTGAGAGTGGCGCAAGTCCAGGGATCCGGGAGGATTCTTCCATGTGAGTGGACTAAGATGCTTATTGTAGAAAAAAGGTTGTCCAACATTTTTAAAATGTCCAGAATTACATCTCAGTCCAGCAACACCACTCCATTGGTCCCGCCAGTTTTTATTATCTGTACTGCAGTGATAACATTAGGACTTCCTTCACATGAGTGCTGCCGCCAATCACTATCCTCAGTGTAATATTTACTGACCATGCCACCATCAATGCTTAAGCCAGTGATTGTCTGCAGGTGTCTTATGATTTGGAATGTTATCATTGCAGTACAGCTAGCAAAGACCACCGCAGTCAATTTATTTTGCACTTTCATTTTTTCCTTCCCTACTCCCAGAAGTTTTAAAGGTGTTGTCTGGTCTAAAATGAAAAGTCTGCTGTCACTATGTGTGACTGTAGATTTTTAAATCCTCCCAGTGCGCGCACTGTTCCATTCTCTGCCCTGGGAACAGCGGTCAGGTATGCATATGAATAATCCTGGGCAGAACCTGTCTAGTGGGCACGGACTCACTCAATAGAATCATGTGATGACATCCACCTGAAGGCTACAGACCAGCAAACTGCCAAAACTTCTATAGAAAATGAATGCAAGGGTCTGACGCTTCCACCGCTAAGGTGACAAATACGTAATAAGGCACGATGAAAAATACAAGTATAAATAAATATAGTACCGTGAAAACGTCATCTGCCGATACAGCTCAATCAGCGGAAAAATTAAACTATATAGCACTCAGAATAAAGCGATGCAACAATAATTTTTTCTATAAAAGTTATTTTGTAAAAGCACCAAAACATAAAAAAAGATATAAGCACAGACACAATAGGAGCCTGGAGAGCAATTAGGAAGCTGTATAAGCTCCCAATTCTTTGTATCTAAATATATGTTGATTTGGAAAAACCCTAACTTACAAGGGTTACAAAATTAACTATTTAAAGTATGGAAGGGGAATAAAATTAAACTTTTGGGAGATATACCTATTAAAAACAGACGAGGGAAGATTATTAAACTGGAAAGAATTGTCAACTAAGTTTAAGCTGGAATACAGCAATTATTTTTAATTTTTGCAGGTGACTAGTTATTAGAAAACATTTTAATAAGAGACTTAGGGAGAGTAGAGAAAATAAACAATTTTGACATTTTAATAGGTATGGAGACAAATCTTGATTAATTATCCAACATTTATAATCATATTCTGGCTCAAACGCAAGTATTCTGGAAAACTAACATTTTCTATTTATGGTCACCATAGATGAGGACTTATATGATAAAATGTTGTTAGGCTGGGAAAATATTAGGAAAATAATGATAAATGAACAATGGAGATAGATGCACTTCAAATTGATGCACTACGCGATTGACGCCTTTAATTTCGCTTACAAAAATGCTCCTGCTCATTTCCTTAGCAGCTGTCCAAAATGTTATTTACAAAAAGCTAAGTTAATACATAATATATGGGAGTGTCCATACATTCAAGAAGTTTGGGAAGATACAATTATACATATCCAAAAAATGTGGAAAGTTGATTCCCAAAACTGTACAATCTTGTTTATTTCATTTTATCAGATTGGAAAATGAAAACAATACAAGAAATGGCATCGTCCCTGACAATGTGCAGTCAGTTCTGCTGGTAGTAAATAAATGTATTCTTAGACACTGGTTGGAAAAAGAAACACCTGAAATATCAGAAATAACCTTGAAATCACTATTAGATAAAACGGACACAGAAACACAAAAGGAGAAAAACAGGAAATTTCTTTATAAAATGGAGGACATTTATTGAACATACAGGTGCTTCTCACTAAATTAGAATATCATCAAAAAGTTAATTTATTGCAGTTCTTCAATACAAAAGGTGAAACTCATTATATCCTCATACTATAGTTGTTACACACAGAGTGATCTATTTCAAGTGTTTATTTCTGTTTATGTTGATGATTATGGCTTACAGCCAATGAAAACCCAAAAGTCATTATCTCAGTAAATTAGAATACTTTATAACACCAGCTTAAAAATGATTTTAAAATCCGGAAATGTTGGCCTACTGAAATGTATGATCAGTAAATGCTCTCAATACTTGGTTGGGGCTCCTTTGGCATCAATTTCTGCCGCAATGCGGTGTGGCATGGAGGTGATCAGCCTGTGGCACTGCTGAGGGGTTATGGAAGCCCAGGTTGCTTTGATAGCAGCCTTCAGCTCATCTGCATTGTTGGGTCTTGGATCTCTCATCTTCCTCTTGACAATACCCCTAGAAGAAGAGGGGATGGGAGGAAAAACAGCAGACATGAACATGCAGCAGAAGGACAAACTAATCAGGGATACTAAAGGTGGTAAAGAGGACCCAAGACAGGGTACTCAGGAGGAAGCTAAGAAAAATGAAGCAAAACTTCTTTCCTGCATGCTGACCAACACAAGAAGCCTGACCAATAAGATTGAAGATCTGGAGTTGGTAATGTATGAGGAAAAATACGACATAGTAGGAATACTTGAGACATGGTTAGACGACAGCTATGACTGGGCGGCTAACTTGCAAGGATATGATTTGTTTAGGAGGGATCGTAAAAAAAGGAAAGGGGGTGGAGTCTGTCTATATATAAAGTCCACTTTAAAGTCCACACTAAGAGAAGATATACAAGAGGGAAATGAAGAGGTGGAGTCTCTATGGGTGGAGATGCAAGGAGGGAAAAGTAATAAAATCCTCATAGGGGTTTGTTATAAGCCACCAAATATAACAGAAGCCACTGAAAATGTATTATTGAAACAAATAGACAAAGCAGCAAATCACAATGAGGTGATTATTATGGGGGACTTCAACTACCCCGACATAGACTGGGAAACTGAAACCTGCGTATCTCAGAAAGGAAACCAATTTCTGTCAGTGACCAAGGATAATTATCTGTCACAACTTGTGCAGGGCCCAACTAGAGGGACAACCCTTCTGGACTTAATTTTAAGCAACAGGCCAGATAGAATAACAGAAGTACGAGTCGATGGGCACCTAGGGAACAGTGACCACAATATAATACAATTCCACTTGTCCTTCAGTAAGGTGCCCTGGAAGGGGGTTACAAAAACGCTGAATTTCAGGAAAGCAAAGTTTGATCAACTTAGAGAGGACCTTCGCCGAATTGATTGGGACAATGTCCTCAAAAATAGGAGCACAGAAAATACATGGGAAATATTTAAATCAGTTTTACACACCCACTGCGAGCTAGCCATACCGTACAGAAATAAAAGGGCTAGAAACAGGAGAACACCAATGTGGCTAAATAAGGATGTAAAAAGGGCAATAAATAACAAGAAAAAGGCATTTAGGAAGCTAAAACAAGAAAAAAAGTGTAAAAAACAAATACATTTAGCAAAAGTGGAAACTGAGAGACTCATTGCTAAGGAAAGTAAAACAAACCCCAAACTATTCTTTAATTATATAAACAGTAAAAAGATTGAAATTGATGGTGTCGGCCCTTTAAAGAGCAATGAGGGTGAAATCATAGAGAGCGATGTGGGAAAAGCAAATGTTTTAAATACTTTTTTCTCAACAGTGTTCACACAGGGAAAAGGATTTGCCAGGGGAAATGCAGAGTGATAATGTAAACTCCCCATTAAGTATTACCTGCCTAACCCAGGAAGAAGTGCAGAACCGCCTTAGTAAGATTAAAATTGACAAATCACCAGGCCCTGATGGCATTCACCCTCGGGTATTAAGGGAGTTAAGTAATGTGATAGACAGGCCTCTATTCCTTATATTTAAAGACTCAATAGAAACAGGGTCTGTTCCTATTGATTGGCGGCAAGCAAATGTGGTGCCAATATTCAAAAAGGGGTGTAAAAGGGAACCTGGAAACTATAGGCCGGTAAGCTTAACATCTGTTGTGGGTAAAATTTTTGAAGGGTTTCTAAGGGATACCATTATGGAATATCTCAATGTTAATAAATGTTTAACTCCATATCAACATGGATTTATGAAGGATCGGTCCTGTCAAACTAACCTGATCAGCTTCTATGAGGATGTAAGCTCTCAAATGGACCAAGGAGAATCATTGGATGTCATTTATCTCGACTTCTCTAAAGCATTTCATAGAATCATAGAATCATAGAATCGTAGAGTTGGAAGGGACCTCCTGGGCCATCTGGTCCAACCCCCTGCTCAAAGCAGGATTCGCTAAATCATCCCAGTCAGATGTCTGTCCAGCCTCTGTTTGAAGACTTCCATTGAAGGAGAACTCACCACTTCTCGTGGCAGCCTGTTCCACTCATTGATCACTCTAACTGTCAAAAAGTTTTTTCTAATATCTAATCTGTGTCTCCTCCCATTCAGTTTCATCCCATTGCTTCTAGTCTTTCCTTGTGCAAATGAGAATAAAGTTGATCCTTCTACAATGTGACAGCCCTTTAGATATTTGTAGACAGCTATTAAGTCTCCTCTCAGTCTTCTCTTTTGCAAACTAAACATTCCCAAATCCTGCAACCTTTCCTCATAAGACAGGGTTTGCAGACCGGTCACCATTCTGGTCGCTCTTTTCTGAACTTGCTCCAGTTTGTTGATGTCTTTTTTAAAATGTGGTGCCCAAAACTGGACACAATATTCCAGATGAGGTCTGACCAAAGAGGAGTAGAGGGAAATAATGACTTCACGTGATCTAGACTGTATGCTTCTGTTAATACATCCTAGAATTGCATTTGCCTTTTTTGCTGCTGCATCACACTGTTGACTCATATTCAGTCTGTGATCTATTAGTATACCCAAGTC
The DNA here is from genome assembly GCF_039654945.1 of Dendrobates tinctorius. Classification (NCBI taxonomy): domain Eukaryota; kingdom Metazoa; phylum Chordata; class Amphibia; order Anura; family Dendrobatidae; genus Dendrobates; species Dendrobates tinctorius. Next base: position 19,237,972 of record NW_027361743.1, on the reverse strand, counting down.
TTTTTCACATGTGCTGTCACTTAGCCCTATTCCTCCCATTCTATATATGCTTTTTTCATTTTTATTGCCCAGATGTAGTACTTTGCATTTCTCCCTGTTAAAAACCATTCTGTTAGTTGCTGCCCACTTCTCCAGTTTATTTAAATCTTGTTGAATCCTCTCTCTCTCTTCTCTAGTATTAGCTATCCCTCCTAGCTTTGTGTCATCAGCAAATTTAATCAGTTTACCCTCAATTCCTTCATCTAAATCGTTGATAAAGATGTTGAACAATACAGGGCCCAGGACAGAGCCCTGTGGTACCCCACTTGAGACATTCTTCCAACTGGATGTGCAGCCATTTACGACCACTCTTTGGGTCCGATCACTAAGCCAGTTATGAATCCACCTAACAGTTGCCTTGTCCATTCCATACTTAGTCATTTTTTCAATAAGGATTGTATGAGAGACTTTGTCAAATGCTTTGCTGAAGTCAAGATATACTATATCTACAGCATTTCCTTGATCCACCCAATCAGTGATACCGTCATAGAAGGAAATTAAGTTAGTCTGACATGACTTATTAGTTACAAACCCATGCTGACTCTGTTTGATCACTTCATTCTTATCCAGGTACTGACATACATTTTGTTTAATAATTTGTTCAAAGATCTTTCCTGGTATAGAAGTCAGACTCACCGGCCTATAGTTGCCTGGGTCCACCTTCTTCCCCTTTTTGAAGATAGGAACAACATTTGCTCTTCTCCAGTCTTCTGGCACTTCTCCTGTTCTCCAAGAATTTTCAAAGATTATGGAGAGGGGTTCAAAAATTTCTTCTGCTATCTCCTTCAGTACTCTGGGGTGTAATTCATCTGGACCTGGAGACTTGAATTCATTTAGGTTAGCCAAGTGTTTCCTCACTATCTTTCTGTTTATAGATATCCTGGATTCTTCTATTCCCTTAATAGGACAGTGAAGAACAGTTGATGTTACATTTCCTTTCTGAGAGAAAACAGATGCAAAATAGGAATTTAAAAGTTCAGCCTTCTCAACATCCTGTCTTACCATTTCATCATTTTCATCCTGTAAAAATCCTATAGCATCTTTGACTTTTCTTTTACTTTTGACATATCCCCAAAATCCTTTATTATTGCTTTTGACATCTCTTGCAAGCCTCAATTCATTTTCAGCTTTAGCTAATCTGATTTGTGCCCTGCAGGTTCTGCAGACAGCATTATATTCTTCTTTAGATATGCCTCCCTCTTTCCATTTTATAAACATGTTTTTCTTCCTTTTTAGCATGTGCTTAAGTTCTGTGTTCACCCATCCTGGTTTCCTTAAATGCTTCCTATTCTTCCCTCTTTTCGGAATTGTTAACAACTGTGCTTTGAGAATTTCATTTTTCAAGATTTCCCATCCTTCCTGGACATTTTTGTTTTTAAGGATATCCCGCCATTGGATCCCTCCAATTATCTTTTTGAATCCCTTAAAATCTGCCTTTCTGAAATCTAACCTTGATGTCTGAGTCTTCACAGGTCTTCCGCCTCTAGTTATCCAAAATTCTAAAATAGCATGGTCGCTACCTCCTAGGGTTCCAGCCACTTTTACCTCCTCAACCATTTCCTCCCTGTTTATAAGGATTAGATCCAAGGTAGCAGTTCCCCTTGTTTTCTCCCCTACCTTTTGGAAGATAAAGTTGTCAGCAAGAGAGGATAAGAATTTCCTTGACCTGTTAGTTTTGCCTGAGAGAGATTCCCAACAAATGTCTGGATAGTTGAAATCTCCCATGACAACTATGTCATATTTTTTGGAGAACTTGGCCATTTGATGCATAAAGAGTTCATCCATATCTTCAGCTTGCACAGGCGGCCTGTAGTAAATGCCTACAATGGTGTCCTTTCCATTGTTCTGTCCTTGTATTCTTACCCAAACAGTTTCCACAGAACTCCCAGTCTCTGAAGCTTCAATCTCTGTGCAGATATACGCGTTTCTAACATACAATGCAACACCCCCTCCTCGTTTATCAAGTCTGTTTCTTGCAAATAAGTTGTATCCTTCTAGTCTTGTATTCCAATCATGTGTATTGTCCCACCAAGTTTCAGTGATTCCAATAACATCATATTTCTTTTCCTGTGTTAGTAGTTCCAATTCTCCTTGTTTGTTGCCCATGCTTTGTGCATTAGTATAGAAACATTTTAGTTTGTGATTGGTTTCTCTTTCTCCAATATTTTTATTAATTAGATCCTTTCGTCTTTGTTCTTCCTTTCCACTTCTAATAGCAGAGTTCTCAATAACATTTGTCAGGTGTATGGCTTTTTCTGGTCTTTTGCTTCCCTTCCCATGTTGTTCTAGTTTAAAGCTCTCCTTACAAGTCTAGCAAGGCGACTTCCAAATGCATGCTTTCCAGTCTTCGTAAGGTGCACCCCATCTCTAGCAAGTAGTCCATCGTATAAGTAGTTCACTCCGTGATCCAGAAATCCAAATCGTTGCTGACGGCACCATCGACGTAGCCAGTTGTTCACCTGCAGAATCTTATTCCACCTCCTTGTTCCATGGCCATCCACTGGGAGGATGGAAGAGAAGACCACCTGCGCTCCCAGTTCTTTCACTTTCTTGCCTAAGTCTTCAAAGTCTCTGCAGATGGTTTCCAGGTCGTTTCTTGCGGTGTCATTTGTACCCACATGTAGTAGCAGGAATGGGTAGTCATCTGTAGGTCTGAAGAGTCCTGATATCCTGTCAGACACATCTTTAATTTTTGCACCTGGAAGACAGCACATTTCTCTTGTAGTTATATCCGGTCTGCAGATAGCGGCCTCTGTTCCTCTCAACAGGGAATCCCCCATGACCACCACTCTCCGTTTCTTCTTCACAACATTTTTCTTTCTCCATCCAGGAGGACTCTGAAGGCGTACAAGGTTGCTGTTTGTTGGCAAAGTCTTATCCTGATGTATTTCTTCATCGTTTTCCTGCGTGAGAGCCTGGTACTGGTTTCTGAGCAGTATGGGTGCTGACTGCCTCCTGATCCTCCTGCTTCTTTGGGTCACATGTCTCCATTCCTCTGTTTCTTCAGGTGCACTTCGAATTTCTTCTCTTTCTGTAACATGAAGAGATAATTCTGCTCTGTCCAAGAACTCTTCACCTTCCTTAATGATCTTCAACGTAGCTAACCTCTCTTCGAGATTTTGCAACTTTTCCTCCAACAGGGACACAAGCTTGCATTTGTGGCATGTGAAGTTTGGCTTTTCCACTGGTAAATCTGTGAACATGTAGCAAGAAATGCAGCTCACCAAATGGCTCCTGGCCTCTTCCATCTTGAGATTTCTTAAAAACATTTGACACTGTCCCACATAAAAGATTGGTAAGTAAGATGAGAAAGCTTGGGCTAGGGGAAAATGTGTGTAGATGGGTAGGTAGCTGGATTAGTGATAGAAAGCAAAGAGTGGTTATTAATGGGCATACTCAGATTGGGCCAGGGTTACTAGTGGGGTACCACAGGGTTCTGTATTGGGCCCCCTACTATTTAATATATTTATTAATGATCTAGTGGATGGCTTACACAGTAAAATATCAGTATTTGCAGATGATACAAAACTATGTAAGGTAGTTAACACAAAGGAGGACAGTTTGCAACTACAGACAGATTTGAGTAAATTGGAGAATTGGGCTGAAAAATGGCAAATGAGGTTTAACACAGATAAGTGTAAGGTTATGCACATGGGAAGGAGAAACAGATGCTACAATTACTTACTAAATGGGAAACTGCTGGGGAAATCAGACATGAAAAAAGACTTAGGCATCTTAGTCAATAAGAAGCTAAATTGGAGTGCCCAGTGTCAGGCAGCTGCCAACAAAGCAAATAGGGTCATGGGATGCATTAGAAGAGGTCTGGGGACACGAGATGAAAACATAGTTCTCCCTCTGTACAAATCACTCATCAGACCACACTTGGAGTATTGTGTGCAATTTTGGACGCCGGTGCTCAAGAAAGACATTACTGAACTTGAAAGGGTTCAAAGGCGGGCTACTAAACTGATAAATGGAGTTGGTTCACTACAATACCCAGAAAGGTTATCAAAATTAGGTCTATCTACTCCAGAAAAGAGAAGACTTAGGGGAGACTTAATATATATGTACAAGTATATCAGAGGGCAATACAGAGATCTCTCCAATGAACTGTTTGTACCAAGGACTGTGACAAGAACAAGGAGGCATTCTCTTCGTTTGGAGGAAAGACAATTTCTGCACCAGCATAGAAGAGGGTTCTTCACGGTAAGAGCAGTGAGGCTCTGGAATTCTCTTCCTGAGGAAGTGGTGATGGCCAACTCATTGAATGAATTTAAGAAAGGAATGGATGCTCTTCTTGTGAGTAACAGTATAGAAGGTTACGAATAACAGAATATTATAGGTAGATGGTTGACCCAGCTTAGGGGAAGGAATTTTTTTCCCTATGGAGAAAATTGGCTTCTACTCTGCGGGTTTTTTGCCTTCCCCAGGATCAACAATGCAGAACAGCTGCACTAAAAATAGGCTGAACTAGATGGACATAAGGTCTTCCTTCAGCCTTCAAAACTATGTTAGTATGATTCTCTATGGGGTTAAAGTCAGGTGAGTTTGCTGGCCAATCAAGCACAGAGATACTGTTGTTTTTACACCAGGTATTGGTACTTTTGGCAGTGTGGACAGGTGCCAAGTCCTGGAGAATGAAATTTCCATCTCCGAAAAGCTTGTCGGCAGAGAGGAGCACGAAGTGCTCTAAAATTTCCTTGTAGACGGCAGAAGAAAGGAATAGATATTCCTAAAAACTCAAAAGTAGATGCCGCAAATAGCATGCAAAGGGAAATAGAAGTACACATAAGTGAAATACTTATCCCACAAAAAAAGGACTTGGTGTAATAGTTTATTAGTATCTAAGACTGGGGGAGCTTGTGGAGACGTACTTTCTTCTGCGGACTATGTCTATTTGTTCTACATGTGGTGTTTTGAACCATCAGGGGTTATGATTATGTTTCCCTATGGTATATAAGTGCCAGAGTGATAAGGGTTTTTTGCAGCCCTCCATGGGTACAGTCAAATTTGTACATTGACTATATTGTGCCTGTTATTATGGATATTTATGCTAATTTATTTTCTTTTGTATTGCCATTTGAGATATAAGGTATTATAAACCACATGCTTATATGACTATTTTGGGGGAGCTTATAGCTCCTTTTTGGGCTAATAAGGTTTGTTATTTGTGTCATGTTTATGACTTTTAAATGTTTTTAATTGGTTATACCTGTTTGTATCTAATGTATTTGCATATTCAGGTGATCCTGGTCAAAGTCTGTAGCTTTTCTCTTTTTCTTATGATTGTTGTTTGCAGACTTTCTGTGTATCCCTTTAGTGTGGTGCACTCTAATCCTTTTTTGACTAAATGTGGAATCCCTGTGCTCATACTGACCGTACGAATAAAGCTGCCTTATCAATTTTACCACACACGGAACGATCAAAAAAATGTCATGTGCCCAAAAATGTTACCAATAAAAACATCTACTCATCTGGTTAAAATACAAGCCTTCACATGACTCTATCACGCGAAATATGGAAAAAATTATAGCTTTCAATATATGGTGATGCAAAAACTAGTTTTTGCAAAAAAAAAAAAGACTTTGTGTGTGACAGGTGCCAAACATAAAGAAAGCAATATAAATCTGGTATCGCTGTAATGGCACCAACTGAGGAATGAAGTTGTGTAATCACTTATACCGCACAAGAAAAAAAAATAGATAAAACCATTTCTTCACCTGCTGTTGATTTGTTCATTTTGCCTCCCAAAGATTGCAGTAAGGGTTGGCTCCTATTTATCCTACGCTCTATCATGAGCGCTTACATTGGGGTTTCAGTGTAAATCTCTGAAAGACGTGATTCAAATAGAACATCCGGCAGAAGATTCCCAATAACGAGGCAGATTGAGGCACTGTGCATGCTGTCTGACCTGTATTCTGGCGGTGTCCGTCTGTTTATTAGTAGCACATAAAAGTGCTGTCAGCTGCAGTTTTGTGCACCTCTGAAAAAAAGGACTCCACTCAACAGAAGCCATACGGAACCCAGAGTAGCTCTGCTGCATCATTATAGTGAGTGCCTCCCTCAGGGGTTTCATCTGAATCACGTCACTCCGAGGTTTAGATGGAAACCCCAATATAAGTGCTCAGCATAGAGCATTGGATAAATGTGCTCCCAAACATGTAAAATGTTCCTAACAAAAGCTTTAAATCAATCCACAAAAAAGCAAGTCCCCACTAAGGTCCATCATCTGTCGATGGAAATTTAGGGGCTTCCACGTTACTGGTAGTACAAAGGCTCTGGAAAAGTGATATGCGTGACGACTCCTGGAGTGGACCCTCTGGGTCGTGACACCAACCCTCCCAGGGCGAGCTGACCTAGTGAAGACCACCCCCTATACAGGGAGTGTCAGGGGCAAGCCTCAGGGGGTGAGGCACCGCGACTGCTAGCACAAGGCGGCCGGCTCACAGGAGACACGAGTGGGTGAGTGTGTCTGCAGGAACGTGTAAAGCGTGGACACGGGAACACGTGGTATACAGAGACTTCGTTCATGTGAGTGAAGCAGGATGCGTGCAAGGCGCACGTCAGAGCACTGAGTCAGGCAGCAGGTGTGCCAGGAGGTGTAACAGAGTACAGGAGCAGGCTGTGTGCCAGAGGGCACAACTGAGCATAAGACAGAGCGCAGGATTGGTACATGTGCCAGGAGGCACAACAGAGTAAGAGACTGAGTACAGGGTCAGAGCATGTGCCAGGAGGCACAACTGAGTATAAGACAGAGCACGGAATCAGAGTGTGCCAGGAGGCACAACTGAGTATAAAACAGAGCACGGAATCAGAGTGTGTGCCAGGAGGCACAACTGAGTATAAGACAGAGCATGGAATCAGAGTGTGTGCCAGGAGGCACAACTGAGGATGAGACAGAATACAGGGTAAGAGCGTGTGCCAGGAGGCACAACCGAGTATGAGACAGAGTACAGGGTCAGAGCATGTGCCAGGAGGCACAACCAAGTACAAAGCAGAGGACCTGAATACAGCACACAGCCAGGCAGGGACACGGCAGACCAAGCCAGGAAGCACAACAATAGCGCCCGCCGAGATTTGCCGGCAGGCACCCAGCAACAATAGGAAGATTTTTCCTATTGGTTTATTTTGGTCACTGTGATAGACCCTATCACAGTGAAATTAGAACAGTGGGGAAAAAAAAAATTTAATATTCCAAAATAAACAATTGAAATATATGATGAAAGATATGTCAGAAAAACCCCTCTGAAAAAATTGGATGGCAGACCATCCGGTAAAAAGCCACTCTATGCTCCGGATGTAGTGGAAGGTGAAACCGGCAGGGTATAAAAATAAAGAAAATATGATGTGTGTAATATACAATATAAAAAAACACACAGAATAAAATAATCAAACAATGGCCTTTATTAGGGTATAAAACAACAATAGATGTACACTTAGAATAATTAAAAAAGGCACCCCAAATGTAAACATGGTATTATAAATCCATAATGGGCTATATAGTAAAGCTTTCCTAATAACCATGCTATACTGGCTCAATGAGTAACAGGTAAGAAAATTATATATACATGAAATGACCCCAAAAACACAAAAATAGTGCAATGTGTGGCAACAAATGCCAGCTTCAAGTAAAAAACAATGGTGGTATGGCTCAAAAAGTGAACGTGAATACCAATGAGTGATGAAAATAAATATAAAGCGCCACAATGAAAAAATTCCACAAGGGATAAGCATTACCTGATGGGCCAGCTAATGGTGCCTGAATGAACGCGCCCTGATGCGCGTTTCGGAGTAAACACGGCTCTACGTTATAAACCTCTGTGAAGCACTTGGAGGTTCAAAGTGCTCGCCACACATCTAGGGGCTCTCCAAACGTGACATGGCATCCGATCTCAATTCCAGCCAATTCTGCATTGAAAAAGTCAAACGGCGCTCCTTCCGTTCCAAGCCCTGCCGTGCGCCCAAACAGTGGTTTACCGCCACATATGGGGTATCAGCATATTCAGGAGAAATTGCACAATAAATTTTAAGGTTCATTTTCTCTTTTACGCTTGTGAAAATAGAAAAATTGGTTCTGAAGTAAAATGTTTGTAAAAAAAAATAAGATAAATGTTAATTTTTTCCTTCCACATTGCTTCAGTTCCTCTGAAACACATAAAGGGTTAAGAAACTTCTTGAATGTGGTTTTGAGCACCTTGTGGGGTACAGTTTTTAGAATGGTGTCACTTTTGGGTATTTTCTGTCATATTGACCCCTCAGGCTGTGTGCCCACGATGCGATTTTTAAGCTTTTTTGCCGCGATTTTCGGCGCGAAAATGTTTAAAAATCTTGTACAGAACACCCCCCATGCATTCCTATGGCATTCCGCACATGCTGTGCTAATGCTGCGCTTTTTTCCGCGGCGGAATCGCATTGCGTAAAAAATCACAGCATGCTCATTCTTTTGTGCGGAATCGCAAAGAATTGCCGCGATTCTGCCCGCACCCATAGGAATGTATGAGAATCGCTTACTTCCCAAATGTGGCTATGCCCACCATGCGTGAAGTTAAGCGTTTCATGTGCGGTTGGTACCCACGGTGTGGTGGAGAGGAGACTGTCCTCCAGGCCCTGGGTACAATACCACTGTAAAAAAAGAATAAAAAAATAAAAAATTGGGGTATATTTACCTTCCGACGTCCTGCGCTGCATTCCCGGGCCTCAGCGTTCCCAGTAATGCCTTGCGGCAAGGTCCTGTGATGACATAGTCTCGCGTGACTCTAGCGGTCTCGTGAGATCGCTATAGCAACGCGAGACTAACGTCATCATAGGTCTCGCAAGGCATTACTGGGAACGCTGAGGACCGGGAATGCAGCGCGGGACGTCGGAAGGTAAATATACCCCGATTTTTTATTTTTTTACTTTTTACATTCTATCTTTTACTACTGATGCTGCATAGGCGGCCTCAATAGTAAAAGGCTGGTCACACTTGTCAAGCATTATGTTTGACGAGTGTGACCAACCTGTCAATCACTTTCCAAGCGATGCTTGGAAAGTGCTTGAATATCGCACGCGAAAATCGCTGCAACATCGCGATGAAATCGCGGTAAAATCGCACGGAAAAAACACGCGATTTCTGGGAAGGAGTCCGGTTTTCAGTGTCTGGATTAAAACGCTACGTGGGCACATAGCCTCAAAGTGACTTCACATGTAATGTGGTCGCTAAAAAAAATGGTTTTGTAAATTTTGTTGTAAAAATGAGAGCGCTGGTCAACTTTTAACCCTTATAAGTTCTTAGCAACAACAAAAAAAATTTGTTTCCAAAATTGTGCTGATGTAAAGTAGACATGTGTGACATGTTATTTATTAAGTATTTTGTGTGACATACGGGCATAAAAATTAAAAGTTTGAAAATTGCAAAATTCTAAAATTTTTCGCCATAGTTCCTTTTTTTTTTCATAAATAAACGCAAGTCATATGGAATAAATCTTACCACTAACATGAAGTACAATATGTCGCGAAAAAACAAACTCAGAATCAGCAGGATCCGTTAAAGTGTTCCAAAGTTATAACCTCAAGACAGTGGTCAGAATTGTAAAAATTGGCCTGGTCATTAAGCTGCAAATTGGCTCCGTCACTAAAAGGCTAAAATGGTGTCTCTTGTTATTCTGTTCTGTTATTCTGGCACCTCAGGGGCTCTGCCAATGTGGCATAGCACCCTCAAACCAGTCCAGCAAAATGTGAACTCCAATATAGCGCTTCCCTTTTGAGCTTTGCATTGTGCCTCAAAAATAGTTTTCGACCACATATTAGGTATCAACGTACTCAGGAGAAATTGCACAACACATTCTGTGTTCTATTTTCTCCGGTTACCCTTCTGAAAAAAAAATCTGGGGCTAAAAAATTTTTTGTGGAAAAATGTGATTTTATTTTCACGGATATATGTTTTATACTTCTGCGTTCACTACACATCTAGATACATTCTTTTGATTGGTCTAGTTTCCAAAATGGGGTTATTTGTGTAGGTTTTCCACCTTTTAGGCACATCAGGGGATCTTCAAACGCGACATGACACCTGCAGACCAGTCCATCAAAATCTGTCTTCAAAAACGTCACGCCTTCCTTTCTGTGCCCTGCCGTGAGCCCAGACAGTAGTTTTTCTCCACATAGGGGCTGAGTACTCAGATGAAATCGCACAACAAATTTGGAGGTTAATTTTTTCCTGTTACTTTGTTAAAGTAAAAAATTTGGGACTAAAATAACATTTTCATGGGAAAAATGTGATTTTTTTTTTTTTTTTTAAATTTTATTTTCACTGATCAATGTTATAAACTTCTGTGAAGCACTTGGGGGTTTAAGTTACTCACCACACAACTAGATAAGTTCTGTGAGGGGTCTAGTTTTTAAAATGGTTAAAATACTTTTGGGGTGTTTCCACTGTTTAGGCACATCAGGGACTCTCCAAACGCGACATTGTGTCCGCTAATTACTCCACCAAATTTTACTTTCAAAAAGTCATATGTCACTCTTTCCCTTCCAAGCCCTACCATTCACTCAAACAGTGTTTTTTCCCCACATATGTGGTACCAGCATGCTCAGGAGAAATTGCACAACAAATTTTGGGGTCCATTTTTTCCTGTTACCCTTGTGAAAATAACAATTGGGTCAAAACTATCAGTTTTGTGGAAAAAAGTTAAGTAAAATTTTTAGTTCCACATTCTAAAAATTCCTGTGAAGCACCAGAAGGGTTAATAAACTTCTTGAGTGTGGTTTTAAGCACCTTGAGGAGTGCAGTTTTTATAATGGTGTCACTTTTGGGTATTTTCTGTCATACAGACTAGAAAAAATGGTTTTGTAAATTTTGATGAAAAAATTAGAAATCGCTGGTCAACTTTTAACCAGAAAAAAAAATATCTTTCAAAAATGATGTAATATAGACATGTGAGAAATGTTATTTATTAACTATTTTATGTGACATAACTCTTAATTTTTATGCCCTTAAATCAAAGTTTGAAAATTGCAAAATTTCTGTTATTTTTCACAAATAAACGCAAGTCATATCGAACAAAATTTAGCATACAGATGCACCAAGTATATCATGGTGGCTCACGCTGGTGAATACATTTGTCCTATGCTAAATGTTGGTTTCCTATTGTATAACACCTCCTTTGGGTGGTATACTTAAAGGGGTTGTCTACTACTAGGACAATCCCTTCTCACTCTGTATGTTTCCCACAGTTAAAGACACATAGACTCACCTAAGGGGCTGGCGGCGTTTCAGCAGTGTTGGCACTCACGTTCCCAGGGCTCGTGTGAGGTTGCTACGTCACACGAACCCTGCCTTCCATCAGCGCTGGCGTTACTGTACCTACATAGACTCACCTAAGGGGCTGGCGGCGTTTCAGCAGTGTTGGCACTCACGTTCCCAGGGCTCGTGTGAGGTTGCTACGTCACACGAACCCTGCCTTCCATCAGCGCTGGCGTTACTGTACCTACTTCCAGATAATTTGAACATCAAGACGAAGTGGTTGAAAAATACGGAAGTGGTGACTTGTTTCTATTACATTTTTCACCTGATTTTTCCTATTCTGGGTTTGGCTTAGAAATACTGAGGTAGAAAACTCACTAAATACTGAACTTGTAAACATGGCCTTAAAATGGTGTGCTCTACAGATTCCTCTGTAGAACATATGAAATTTAGTTCCTCCTCAGTTGACAGTTGTCTCTAACACGTTGGACCACAGAGCAGTAATAGATCTTACCGCCATGATGTCTGTAAGTGCTGCTTCATTGGCTCCTTCTCAGTCTCTGGAAGGAAGGCTTAGTTTCTTGATAGTCACTTCCCTAAGGTCCAGTTGGCACCTTAGGTGAATTTGAAAACGAGAGAACAATGAATGCGGTGACATTGTGTCAAATCGAGATTGGCCACAAACAAGAAAGGTAGAGAAAGATGTAGATATTTGCTTGGATATGACCACTGGGATTACACTTATGTTGCCCACTAAACAGTAAGAACCAAACAGGGAACCCTAAACTCTCAGGCCTGTAAGGGGTGTGGACTGGACTGTCGTGTTCCTCCCCTGAAGATACCAATTGCTTTGTGTGTAATGTGTCATTCGTCTTTTGTATATATTGTACTGTGATGTTTGCATATGTAATGGGTAGTAATGTGGTAGGCGTCAGGTTCCTGTCGCTGCACAGCAGGAATCCTGAGCCTTGCATTCAGCATTCTCCCATTCCTCTCCGGCCGCAGAGGAGGCTGCTCAGCAGACTCGGTCGATTCCGGCGCTCTGCTCAGACCAGCTCTGTGGGTTTGGTTGCTGCTGCCACCTCTGGTCCAGCTATAGAAACGCATGCAGGTCAGCAGCGAGCTACTACAGGGACTAAGTCCTCTTTTCGGTCCACTGAGCATGCCCATGGGACGATCTCTCATTGGAGATCAGAGGTCACATGCTCAGGTCCTTCTCCAGCTCGGATTGGACCATCAGGAAGGTCCCGGAAGGACGCTGCTATAATAGGTTCGCATGGCCGCTTGGCCATGCGCTAATATAGAGATAGATTTAGACCATGTGGAGTGAGTGTTGTATGCATGTATGAATGTCTCTGGTGAATGCCTCATTGGAAACCCCTACCCTTGGTACGCATGTGTTGTGTAACCTAGCCTGCTAGCGCCCAGGCTGAGGTCCAGGTAGAGGTAGAGTCAGACTGGCATCAACATCCACCGGTGGCTTTGTCTGTACGCCACGGTGCACATAGTCTGCACTCCTCTGTTGTCAGCATTCATTAGAGGCGTCCGCAGGTGCGACGCCGCACGCTCAGTAGGTCTAGAGGGACTCAGGCCTCATGTCCTTGGGGCTGAGTTCTGTGACCACATACTGAGCGCTCTCTTGCCGAGTGCTGTGAGTTTAACAGGCTCCGGCATTTATGTTCAGCAGTAGAGCGCTCTGTGTCGTAACAGAGTTCGCTTCTGTTCACACTGGGTGACGTTAACCCACGTGTGACCTTTTGTATACCGTTTTATTCTGCCGCCATTACCACCCCTGCACGGTGGACCCTGGGCTGCGAACGCACCTTACTATTATTTTATTATTTGGTGCGTTCCGCCAGCCTCAACATTATATTAGCGCCAGGGTCTGGCTAGTAATGGCGGATGAACAGCAACTGCTGCAGCACATCCAGCAGCTGGGGGGCAGGTTGGCGGCTCTAAAGCGTTCAGCTGCGGATGTTACTGCGGCCGCTGTTCAGGCAGCCATGGAGGCTGTCTCCCGTGTGACCACTGCCATCCCTGCTCCGACTTTGTCCCGCCTCCCTCTGCCCGAGAAGTTCTCTGGTGATAGTGCCTCATGTAGGGGTTTCGTCAGCCAGTGCGCTATACAGCTAGAGCTGCTGGCGGCACGATTCCCCTCAGAGCAGGCTAAGGTGGGATTTATCATCTCCTTCCTGTCGTGCAGGGCTCTGGAGTGGGCCACTCCGCTGTGGGAGCGCGGTGACCCCGTACTACAGAGTGCCTCTCAGTTCCTGGTCACTCTGAAGCAAGTCTTTTTGGGGCCTCGGGTCACACATGACACTGCGTGCCAGCTCCTGGCTTTAACACAGGGTTCGTTCTTGGTCAGCCAATATGCCATCCACTCTCGGACTCTGGTCTCAGAACTGGAGTGGTCCGATAAGGTCCTCATTCCCATCTTCTGGAGAGGCCTGGCTGATCATGTCAAGAACGCCCTGGCCACTAGGGAGGTTCCCGCAACGCTGGAGGAGCTCATTACCGTCACCACCTGCATTAATCTTCGTTTTACTGAGTGAGGGTTGGAGCGGGCCCAGTCCAGCCAGAGGTTTAGATTGGCACAAACCTTCACTAAACCTCTAGAACTCCCCGATCAGATGTCTGAGCTCCCAGAACCCATAGAGGTGTATCGCATGGGTTCCAAGCCCCAGTCCGCGCGAGCATCCCTAGTCTGTTCCCTCTGTAGGCAGCCTGGTTACCATGCCAACAGGTGCCCACAGCAGTCGGGACGCTCGCTTCTAGTGGCTGTCAGAGGGGGTCTATTAGACACAGCGACATTTTCATCCAAGTTGCCCTTTAAGGGGACACTTGAGTTCGGCTCTTCCACTCTGGAGGTGCAGGTTTGTGTGGATTCCGGAGCAGAGGGCAATTTTATGTCCTCCACCTTCGCCCAACGGCACGCAATCTCCTTGGTCTTGCTACCTCAGCCTGTCACTATCAGAGTGGTGAATGGAGTGACACTACCCTCCCAGATTATCCACCAGACTGCTCCACTGAGTCTCTCCCGGTCTCCATCCCATCAGGAGACGTTATCCCTCCTTGTTATGCCCGAGGGCATCGATCAGGTCCTCCTAGGGGTTCCCTGGTTGCGTTTCCACTCTCCTCATATAGAGTGGTCCTCGGGAAAATTTCTCAGTTGGAGTAAGTCCTGTCAGGGTAGATGCCAGAGGGACTGCGTACAGGTCACTACCACAGAGGTTCCCGCAGATCTTTCCTCGCTCCCCAAGCACTATCACCAGTACGCAGACGCTTTCTCCAAGAAAGCGGCGGAGAGTCTTCCACCGCACCGTCCCTATGACTGTCCTATTGACCTCTTGCCCGGTGCTGAGACTCCTCAGGGTCGTGTCTATCCCCTATCTCTCCCAGAGACCGAGGCCATGTCTCAATACATCTGGGAGAATCTGGCAAGAGGATTCATTAGGAAGTCAGTGTCACCAGCGGGGGCGGCATTCTTCTTTGTCCAAAAGAAGAATGGAGAATTACGTCCCTGCATTGATTAAAGGGGTCTTAACGCCATCACCGTTAAGAATAAGTATCCTCTACCCCTGATATCAGAACTGTTTGATAGATTATGAGGAGCAAGGGTTTTTTCCAAGCTGGATCTGCAGGGGGCCTATAACCTGATACGCATCCGTGAGGGGAATGAGTGGAAGACGGCCTTTAACATCAGGTATGGCCATTACGATTATCTAGTCATGACCTTTGGGCTCTGTAATGCTCCTGCCGTCTTCCAGGACTTTGAGAATGATATCTTTCGAGATATGCTCTCTACGTCGGTGGTTGTCTATCTGGATGATATTCTCATCTCTCCAGATATGGACTCCCACCGGAGAGAGGTTTGCAAGGTCTTCGACCGTTTACGGGCAAATTCCCTCTGCGCCAAGTTGGAAAAGTGCCTATTTGAGCAGGAGTCCTTGCCTCTCCTGGGCAATATCATCTCTGCCCAGGGTTTGGCTATGGATCCTGCCAAGCTGCAGGCGGTAATGGACTGGCAGGAACCCCACTCTCTCAAAGCAGTGTAGCGCTTCTTTGGGGTTCATAAACTACTATCGCCAGTTCATTCCCCACTTCACTTTGGTAGATCCCTTGGTTGCCCTCAACAAAAAGGGAGCTAACCCCAAGTTATGGTCGGAACAAGTCTCCAAGGCCTTTTCCTCCATCAAGTCCCACTTTGCTAGTGCTCCCATTCTACATCGTCCCGATGTAGATAAACATTTTATCTTGGAGGTAGATGCCTCTTCCATCGGTGCCGGAGCGGTCCTCTTCCAGAAGGACGCTCAGAGTCGGAAGCACCCCTGCTTCTTCTCTAAAAATTTTTCACCGGCGGAGAGGAACTATTCCATCGGGGACAGGGAGTTGCTAGTGATGAAATTGGCCTTCTCGGAGTGGAGATATCTCCTAGAGGGTTCTCGGTACCCTTTCCAGGTGTTCACCGACCATAAAAACTTGGTCTATCTCCAAACCGCCCAGCGGTTAAATTCTCGCCAAGCTCGATTGTCTCTCTTCTCCCGGTTCCACTTCACCCTACATTTCCTTTCTGGTGAGAAGAATGTCCGGGCCGGTGCGCTCTCTCTCTCCGTGGTATCGACGGAGGAGGAGCCTCGGTTAATTGTACCATCTGAGAGCCTGAGGACAGTGGCTCTGGTCGCCCTTGAGTCTGTATCCCCAGGCAAAACTTTTGTCCCTGCCCATTTGCGTC
The DNA here is from genome assembly GCF_039654945.1 of Dendrobates tinctorius. Taxonomy (NCBI): domain Eukaryota; kingdom Metazoa; phylum Chordata; class Amphibia; order Anura; family Dendrobatidae; genus Dendrobates; species Dendrobates tinctorius. Next base: position 19,221,977 of record NW_027361743.1, on the reverse strand, counting down.
CGGAGGTCCTTGGGCTCAAGCGTCCAGGGTGGGCGGATTCTTTGGTACTAAGCGGACATTTGAGCTTTTGGCGAGGACGTACTGGTGGCCGCATATGGCCTGTGACGTCAGAGACTATATTCAGGCGTGCATCTCCTGCGCCAAGAATAAGTCTTCCCAGCAACGACCCGCTGGGTTACTTTACCCTTTACTGGTGGTGGACAGGCCCTGGGAGATGGTTGGCATGGACTTTGTGGTGGGTCTACCCAAGTAGCAGAGTGCCGGGATCGACGAGTCTGCTGAGCAACCTCCTCTGTCGCCGATTCCACCGGCCAGACCCCATTCCTCCTTAACTACGCCAACATCCTCGTGTCCCTGTGCCCATGCCCGTGTTATCCACCGACTCTAGAGTGGCAGACTGGGCGGTGGAGGCACGTAATATTTGGGACCCCACCCAGGATGCTATTCGGGCCTCTAAGGAGAGAATGAGGGTCTCCGCGGACGCACACTGGCGTCCTGCTCCAACCTTCTCCCCTGGCGACTTAGTGTGGCTCTCCGCCCATAACATCAGGCTGCGAGTCGAGTCCACTAAGTTCGCCCCTCGCTACATTGGTCCCTTTAAGGTCCTCGAGCAGATCAGCTCTGTGGTCTATCGGCTGGCCCTTCCACCACACTTGGCTATCACTGACACCTTCCATGTGTCCCTCCTTAAGCCGGTCCACATGTCCCGGTTCTCAGAGGTATCTGCCGGAACATCAGACCTGTCCTCAGACGAGTTTGAGGTTAATGCCATCGTGGGATGCAGGGTAGTGCATGGAAAAAAGTTTTATTTAGTGGACTGGAAGGGTCATGGTCCAGAAGCTTGGACCTGGGAGCCACTGGAGAACATCCGCGCTCCTCTTCTCATTGCGGCATTTGAGCATAGCGAGGCTCAGAGGGGAGGGGGGTAATGTTAGGAGAAGGGTTCCTGTCGTTGCACAGCAGGAATCCCAAGCCTTGCATTGGGCAGTCTCCCATTCCTCTCCAGCCGCAGAGGAGGTTGCTCAGCTGACTCGTCGATCCCGGCACTCTGCTCAGACCAGCTCTGTGGGTTTGTTTGCTGCTGCCACCTCTGGTCCAGCTATAGCAGCGCATGCAGGTCAGCAGCGAGCTACTCCAGGGACTAAGTCCTCCTTTCGGTCCACTGAGCATGATCGTGGGACGATCTCATTGGAGATCGGAGGTCACATGCTCAGGTCATTCTTCAGCTCGGATTGGACCATCAGGAAGGCCCCGGAAGGACGCTGCTATAAAAGGTTCATGCGCTAATATAAAGATTTAGACCATGTGGAGTGAGTGTTGTATGCATGTATGAATGTCTCTGGTGAATGACTCGCTGGAAACCCCTACCCTTGGTACGCATGTGTTGTGTAACCTAGCCTGCTAGCGCCCAGGCTGAGGTAGAGGTAGAGTCAGAGACTGGCATCAACATCCACCGGTGGCTTTGTCTGTACGCCACGGTGCACATAGTCTGCTCTCCTCTGTGGTCAGCATTCATTAGAGGCGTCCGCATGTGCAACGCCGCACGCTCAGTAGGTCCAGAGGGACTCAGACCTCGTGTCCTTGTGGCTGAATTCTGTGACCAAATACTGAGCGCTCTCTTGCCGAGTGCTGTGAGTTTAACAGGCTCCAGCATTTATGTTCAGCGGTAATGCGGCTCTGTGTCGTAGCAGAGTTCGCTTCTGTTCACACTGGGTGACATTAACCCACGTGTGACCTTTTGTATACCGCTTTATACTTCCGCCATTACTAAGCAGCAGTTTAACACCCCTGCACGGTGGACCCCGGGCTGCGAACGCACCTTACTATTATTTTATTATTTGGTGCGTTCCGCCAGCCCTAACCGTAATGTATAGCGTAAGACATAGGTTATGGCTGAGGACATAAGATAGGTAGGATGAGCTAGTGACTGTACTTAAGTAATGAAATTAGGGCAAGATAGTGTTAATGTTTGGGGCTAGCACATAGTGTGAGGGGCTTGATATTAGGGCGGGTGACTGTAGTTAGGCAGATAGAGACAAGTTCAAGTTGATGTATGAAGTGTCTGTGAGCATTGCTGTCATTTGGGTGAACTACTAAGATGGAGATTAACGGACAAGGAAGTAGTGTGACCTGGAATCAGCCAAAGATGAGACAGAGTTGACTTACACCTTCAAGGGGTCCTTGGATAGGACGTGCTTACAAAATGTCAAAGGTAATGGACCTAAACAGGACTGAGTTTGTGGGACTAGTGGGTGCTCTCGAGTGGTAGATCCAGGGCGCCGGTAGTGGAAGAAACAGAACGCAGAACCTTACTTTATGCGCTGGGGAAGTCATGGGCCTAAACTGTTCCCACAAAGCTGAAAGCTACAATTGTCCAAAATATCATGCTGAAGCTAAAATCTCCCCTCACTGGAGCTAAGAGGCCTAGGCCGACCCCTGAAAAACAGCCCATATAATTTCCCCTACTACACCAAATGTTACAGTTGGCACAATGCAGTCAGGAAGGTAACGTTCTCCTGATATTCACCATCCCAGGCCCATCCATCAGTTGCCTCACAGAGAAGTGAATCAATCAGCCAAAAATGTTTCTTCTGCTCCAGAGTTCAGGGAGGCAGCTCTACACCACATAATCTGTCGCTTGGCATTGTGCTTGGTGATGTAAGGCTGCATGCAACTGCAAGGCCATGAATACCCACGTCATGAAGCTCCCAACGTACAAGCTTTGAGCTGATGCTAACGAAAGAGGAGGTCTGAACTCTGCAGTTATGGAGTCAGCAAAAGGTTGGTGACTTTTCTGCCCTTTCCTCCTCAGCACTCGGTGAACCCGATCTTTAACGTTACGTGGTCTCCACATTGGTGCTGAGTTGCTGCGGTTCCTTCCGCTTCTCAATATCACGCACAGGTGATGGGGGAAGATTTAGGAGGAAGAAATGTCAGGAACAGACTTGTTACCCTGGTGGCTTCTATTACAGGACCTTTCTGGTGCCAGTGAGTTCTGTACCACTAGCCATTCTGTCACGTTAGTAAAGGCGGACGGCATGGCGGAGTGATGGAGATTATATACCAGGAGTAATGGGACGGAATGAAAAACCTGAATTCTATAATTATAAGGTGAGTTCTTTTGTCAATAAAGTGTATGTCATCGTAATCCTGCCCTTGATAATAATGAAATTATTCTTGTAAACTTGGAGCAGGGCCCTCACTTCTCTTGTTCCAATTATTGAATAATGTCTGATATGTATCTTCTGAATCGTAAAGCGCTGCGGAATATGTTGGCGCCATAGAAATATGGACTAGTTTACTAGGAGGCTCAGTGGCCACTGTTTTTGACGGCAAGATTCTCTCTTTTTTTGCTTTTTTTGTATAAATGATATAATGATATGGGAAATTTAAAAAAAAAAATCACTGTAGGTGTGGTAATAGCAGGTACGCAGGATGCAGTGACGAGACGCGAGACAGAAATGACTTTAAACGTTAACTTTAATAGATAAATGCCGTTAGGGCTATTGTTACGCAACCAACAGAATAACAGTAGTTGTCCTCGCAGGAGCCAATACACATAAGCAAGGATTGGGAGAACATGACTAATCCGGCAAAGACCAGTCACTATATGGCCACGGAATGGCCCGACTACTGGTCCTTAGTCACTATGTATCACTTATCCGTCCTGACGTCCCTCGGCGTTCTGTTCCACGGTGTGCCTGCGTCGCAGCCACTGGGCCCAGCCGCTGAAGATCTGGCGTAGTCTTCGGGCATTCCGACGCCCAGGAGGAGTAGGGGCACAACAGGCCCGCGGAGAGTTCTTTGGCGAGATGACCCCCAGCGGAAGTAGCGGGATACTGCCTGGGAGTGGGAGAGTGGAGGCCGCAACTCCCTGACAGGGACTGGCAGCGGCGGTGATAAGTGGCGGTTGATAGGCCACAGGCGCAGTCTGAGGCCGCACTGGAGGATCCGCTGCGGGCACAGGCCCAGTCTCTACCGTGGACTGGAGCGGTGGCAGCTGCGGGTGGCAAAGGAGTCACCGCTGTGGTCAGGAGTGAAGCGGCTGCTGCGGGCGGCAGCGAGGAGGCCACAGCCGCGAGCTGGAGTGAGGCGGCGTCGGCCGCGGACGGCTGCGAGTAGGCCGCAGCCGAGAGCTGGAGTGAGGCAGCTGTCTTCTTTTGTCGGTAAGCTCGGCGCCGTCTCCCTGTGGTCCACCGAGAATCTCCCTCCTGTCGCTGTTCTCTCTGGAAGCAGCTCGTGGCTCTGGCTCTCGCTCTCTGGCCCTCCCCAAGTCTCCACCTCCTTCTCTCTCATTGTGCTGACTCACACAGTCTGGCCCTCTCCGCCCCTCTTCTCTGGACTCCTCCCCCAACTGCCTTGTCAGTCTCAGCAGTCCATCCCCTAGCTCTGCTCCCTGGAAACAGATACCCCAGGAACCTGGAAGAAGGTCCCCTCGGTTCAGGCCCGGGTACTCGGCGGAGGCCTCTCCTCCTACATAGGCATCAGATTTGTTTTTCTTTACCCCCATTACAAGCTTTAGAATGACAAATTTCATACAAGTGCAAATTTAGATGCAAAGTTTTATGTTAAAATAAAGACATTTATTCAATGTATCATACACAGAAATTATATATTTCATTAGTTATTGTAAATAATTGTGTTTCCCTTAAGACCAACAGGATGGGATAGCAATTATTTATCGCATGATACATTCTTCTTCTTTCTCTGTTGGCTATTGATGATTGCATATGGCACATACGATAGATTAGGATGAAGCGCTGGGCAGACAGTGGGGGTTATTCCGTGTAAGTGAGCGATATCAGATTCATACAGATGCAGCAGAGGTGAATTATGCCCTCACAACGTACGCAATAAAGCCGTAGACCATGTGAGTACAGTGGGGCCCTTTAAGAGAAGGGACCTAACCCTGGTTAGTCTCATAACATTAAACAGTCCAGAGGAATTGCAGTTTGCAAACTAAGGCGGAGTGCACACTGCGTCTGCGCACTTAGCCTACATTGTAGGTCCGCAAGTTTTCCTGATGTGCACTGTGACCTTCACATAGGCCCCCTTGTCATAAGACATAGGGGAAAATGTGTGGTCTTTTGGTCACTGTCAGGCCAGGAAAGTGCAGCAGACTAAGAATTACTATATAGAAGGCCACTACAAAAAAATAATCGTATATACATATATGTGTACTTTTTTTTAAGAATGAGTCCTAGTTTATAGTTATTTTATTTTGTTAAATAAAAATCCGCCACAATTTGGCCAACATAGTTACAGAGGAGAATAAACAATAGTCCATAAAACTCATAAAACTATAGAGAAGGTAGAAATATGGTCTTGGATAGGTTAATCAGCAGCCAAACGCTTGTAAAATGGTCCCATATGGTGGATGGATGCCTAGGCATTCTGCCTGTTGTGGCCACATACCTCTTGAGAGTGGGCTCAGAGCAGTGTCATACTGGGTTGGCAAAGGTCCACCAGTAACATTGATCCATGAGGCCCACTTGTCCAGCTACATGCAAAAATAACCTGACCCTACTACTCACATTTACTTTTGCTTCTATGTAATATTAATTTGGCTAGCTTATTTAATGATTAGATGGTAGATGAATTTCTGCAAATTGTGAATCAACTGTAATAGCACTACTCATTAGCACTCCATCACAGAGGCCTACCAGAGGATTTTCCGGTTCCCCCGTGGTCCAGTCCCCCAGCCTTATCAATGGGAAATTAGAGCGATGGTTATGGGAGCAGCTGGCATCATAATAGTGGGCACATTTTGATCTTTGTTCCTTGTCCTTTTTTCTATGCATTAATAAAAGAGCCAAGTGGACACAACCATACTAACTGGGATCCACCTATAACAAGCCAAAATAGATAATGAAGAAACCAGAAAAGACGATACCAAATCAGGGACCCCTATTTTGGCATATTTATTTTCTGGTTTCTTCACTCTCTTCTATGCATGACACAGGTGAACCCCACATAGGAAAGGTAGTGCGTTCGGAATCTGCTATAGGCAAGACCTTTGGGTCTGTTCTACATGGGCTTTCATATGTGACACCCAATAGATTTTTCTGCAGATGACACATCATGATATGACCATGTATTGTGCCTAATGATAAACTCAGTTCTGCTGCATATGTATGACATAAATTGATATTGAGTCATGGATGAAGCACTGTTCTGTTATATCTCACTTAATAACAGTGACTCTTATTGGATAACCCCCAATGTTTGTCCGTGTCCTCCATCCAACAGGTTTCTCAAATCTGAAAACAGAACATACATTTAGTGAAGAAGCCTCTCTCACGTAAGTAATATATTAAAACTGATAATGTAAAAGACTTAGAGAGGTGAGGATCAAAATCATTCACTTATTGCCGTGTACACATCACCGGCCCACTGTGAAGGCAACCGATCTGGAAGAACCACCAATATGATGTAGGTTCGACCCTAGCGAGAAACGTCTGACTACACCGTGTGCAGGTGACCGGTACATTTCAATGTGGTTATAGAGATACATACAGAACAATCCAGAATATATTACACAAAATACATCCACATTCTCCAGCAGAGCCCTTGAGAGCCGCCATCTTCCTCTCTCTTTACACAAAAGCTGGACGGAAGACAAGTGCATAGAAAAAAAACGCAGATTGTAACATCAAACCCATTGTTTCCCGATGTGCTCATCATCCTTTGGTCCAGCCTTCGCACGGACAAACACACAATTATTATACACATCACCACATTTCACAATTCCTACTTCCTCCTACAGTCTCACGGGACCGGCCTGTGAATCTGGGGACAATAAAACCTAAGAGTCAAAACCAAACACTTACTCACACGTCCTACCAAAAACCCACTAAGCAATTACAGAGCAGCCAAGTAAGAAAGGATGTATAAATGGCACAAATACTCCTAAAAAACATACCAAAGAACAAAAAAAAAAATATATATAATGTACTCATATTGCACAAGAAAGATGTCACATGTTTTGGGGTTAAAGGCCATTTCCTACATTAGGAATTTTTTTTTTTTTAGGTGCAATCTTATTTATCAATATATATAGATATAAAACTTTATATAAAAATCTGTTTCATTTACAATTTACAAACTTTTTTTTGTACTTTTTTTTCTATTTTGTTTCTAGAGTCAGTAAATTCCATTAATATGGTTTAAAGGGACCCTGCCACCAGGTTTTGCTGATACGAGTTTACGGCCACCACCTTTCAGGGCTGATATTGAGCATTATAGATCTGCTCCCAACCCAACCTGTAAGAGAAGAAAAAGAGCTTTTATTATACTTGCCTGCGGGGCGGTCCGGTCCGAGGGGCGTCGATGTTCTTGGTCCGGCGCCTCCCATTTTCTTACAATTGCCATCCTATTTCTTGGTTTGTATGGATGATGCGTCCCTATGTCATCCACAGGAGTCTCCTTAGCATCGTTCTTCTGCGCAGGCGTAATTTGAGGGAAGAGCAAAGTCCTGCAGTGCGCATGCGCCGAGAAAGGTCAAAGAGCCTTGGCACCTTCGCACTGCAGCACTTTGCTCTGCCATAGTCAGGGCAGAGTTGTATGCCTGTGCAGCAGAGAAATGCCGAGGAGACTGTGTGGATGATGTAGGGACGCGTCATGCATACAAAGCAAGAAGGAGGACAGCGATTGTAGGAAGATGGCAGGCGCCAGACCAAAAGGAGCGACACTTCTCGGACCGCACCGCAGGTGGGTATAATAAAAGCTCTTTTTCTTCTCTTTCAGGTCAGTTCCAGGGCAGATATACAGTAATATAGCATGCTGAATATCAGGCCTGAAAGGTGTTGGCCGTATCTCATATCGGCCAAACCTGATGACAGGTTCCCTTTAAAGATGTTGTCCAGGCTTGGGATAAAAAGTCACTTTAAGTGATTGCAGAACCAAGACAGTGTTCAGTGCACACACAGTCACGATTCCCCTTGTGTGAGCGGGCGGCCATCTGTATTCATGCATGTGACTTGCATACTTGCCGACTGACGTGTGTCCGGCGTGTGACCGGAAGTGTGCAAATCGCCTACATGAGGTCTCGTAGAAAACTGTGGAATCATGATGGCGCACACACTGTCACAATTCATCAGACTGCAGTCACATAGGGTGGCCGCAGACTTTTCTACCAAGCCTTGACAATCATGTTAAAAGGCCTAAAAATTGTTGTTGGTTTTTTTTTTTTCTTTTAAATATCTTCCAAGAGGAAATTTTTGTTAAGAATACTGCCATATTTATTATATATATTGGTTACAAAAAAAATTAGCTTTTCTCAAATAAGATCTCCCTCTTTCTAGGGGTTACAGTATGTGTGGTGACCTTGCCCAAGGTTATAAAACTCTGTCACTTGCAGTGACTTAGTGTTTTGGAGAAGCTAATAATCTAATAGTTCTTTACTGTCACAAATCCTCTCGTCAGGTACATGAAGTGGCCGATATGCTGCAGTCGCTTCCCTGTGGAATAAAAAGAAGAGGTAGCTTGGCTTGTACATGGTCCTCTCCATTAAAGTCTATTGGAAAAAAAACAAAGCAGTTTTCTTCAAATCCACACAGAAAAAAAAAAGTGTAGAATTTATAAGCCCCGAATCATCAAAGTTTTTACACCCCAAAAATAGAGAAGAAACTTTGAAAAGTTGCAAAATTTTTGGCGCAATTCAGAGTTTTCACACCAGCACCACTTTTATAGGCGGGATGGGGGCACCGTGGGGCATGACGCCACAACTCATCTAGTTCAATGGCGAAACTACACTAGAAGTCTTACTCAAGTCCTTGAGTGAAGTAACATTTCTAGTGTGGAGCGCACTACTCATCAGATGCTCCTGATTCTTTGAAAGGCGTACACCTCTTAATGAATCAGGAACGTCTGACTCCACCACACCCCCTCATCAACACCGGGCTAGAAAACTACGGGGCATTATGAATCCGTCCATGGTGTTGGAAAGATGAGGGTCCCAGAGATGGAGATGGAACTTCTTTAATGGAAATTTGCAGCATTAGCAGACCTCCTTGTCCCTCGAGGGATCAGCCAAATAATCATCAACAATATTAAACTCTGTATATTAGCTTAAAGGGGTTGTATAGAATTAGAAATACCCCCATGTCCATACCGGTCCAGGACCTGTGATAGGTATTGAAGCTCATCTCAATTGAAGTGACTAGGGTTGGGCGCAACGCCACATGCAACTCATGGACAGGTGTGGCACTGTTTTTTGGAAAAATACATCTGTGTCTTTCTAATGCTGTACATTCACTTTAAGGGGGCAGGCACACGGCCGTATAAATCGTCCCCAGATCAGAACCCAGTGCACCGACGGACTAGCTGGCAGCTCTCCCGACCTGAGCATGACAGCTGTATAGAAATATATGAAGCTGTCACACTCAGCTCGGGAGAGCCGCCAACCAGTCCGTGCACTGAGTTCTGATCTCGGGCCGATTTATACTGTCGTCTAACTGCGGACTAAGAAATATATGAACCCATTAAAGTTTTTTGAAGAATCCAGCAAAGGAGAAAGTTTAACCTCTATAATTTAGGCTCTGATCACACAAACATCATAGCTTCCATTCACACAGAAGCTTTCTGAACAGACCCTGGCCACTTACAATAGAGTTCATAGAAAAAAAAATGTAACCCCTAATGGAATGGCAGAAATGTAAAATGTGAGTTTTACCCTTGAAATCAACCTCCACTACCAAATACTGTCATGTCACCATCTAGTACATTTTTAACCTTTTTTTTTTTACTTATATTCTGCATTTTAGCTGTAGCGAATAAATCCAATAAACTCTGCGAGGATCAAACCAATATTAGAAAATATATAAGTGCTCTTTTGAAAAATGTATTGGTAATGGTTCGAGGCCGTAACAGAAGTCTTAAGATAAATATAAAGTTTGTAAGAAACAATAAAAAATAATAACAATAATCAGAGTAATCTCCTTCAATATCCGTAAAAATAGTTTTGACCACGGAAATAAAGCAGCGGACTTAGGATTTCCCACACTGCAGTCCTCCCCGCTGTGGTCTCCTCCCGCACGTCACAGTTCAGTCATACGCAGAATATTTAAAAGTGTTTGAAAATGATGGACCCATTTTCCAAAGTTTCACAAAAAATGAACCAAGATGCAGCCAGGGAATATTCTTCAGATGTGAAGAAGCTGAAGTCTGGTGGAAAGACATAGGCTATTGCTAGGCAAGAAAGGAATAAACTGTGCTGCATCGGAGGGCAAGTCAAGTACAAGACCACTTATAATAATACCGTTACTTGGCTGGTATAATGCCAAAAAGGTGCCACGTGGTACAGGTGCCATAGTCCTTGGTTTTTTCTGGTAGCGTATCATCTACATGTATCAGCTCATGCCATGAAACAGCCTCCATAAGGTACAAATGGCGAGATGCCAAGAAGCCCCAAACACTTCCAACGCTCTGCATCTATCCTGATAAGTGCCATCTTCCTAATACCTCAGTATTGTGGCAAGTGGCTGATAATGATCCGAAGGCAACCCATCTTAAAGACAGAAATGGGCATCGGTCATGGGTACGGGCTTCACTGGAGAAGATTTTCAGCACACGAGGAGTGAGCCATTTCATACATAGACTGGTTGGCAATTCTCTGTCTCACTTGTGCTTGTTTCTTGACTTTCTTCCCTAGATTCTTCGAAAGGTGAGGGCTCCATTCGAGATGGCTTTGGATAGCGGAATGGATAGCCATTATCATCGAAGAACCTTCTGAAGGTAAATTCGTAGAAAGCATGTTCCGTGTGCTTGCTATTAGGCGACATGAAAGTGTCCCAAGCCATGGTGCTGTCCCCACTCTCATTCCACGGGCTTTCTTCATCCACCGGATCAAAATTGGATGTGTCCATTGGGTGACTGATTTTAGGGACATAAGGTGCTGGCTGCCGCCGGATATCAGAAGAGAAGTCAATGGACTTGAAGAATGGATGGGCTTTAATTTCATCTGCCCCGTTTCTGCCGAGTCTGTTCTCTGCAGCACAACAAAGTTTGCTGATCAGATCTGTCGCCTCTGGACTAAGCTTGATCTGGGAGGGAATGTGAAGCGTGTTCTCCCAATTTATTACCTTTAGAAACAAAAGTGAAGCCAATATTAGCGCGCAAGATACAACATACAGCTGATGTAAAAAAAAAAAAGTATAAATTCAAACCAAACTAGATCAAAGCCATTTTTGCCACTACTGACTACTGGAGATGAGCAAGCGTGCTCGGATAAGGTGTGATCAGAGCATGCTCGGGGGCTATCCGACTATATGTGTTGACTGAGCGTTTTCGACGTGCTCGAAAAATATGTTTGAGTCCCCGCGACTGCATGTCCCTCGGCTGTTCGACTGCCGCAACACATGCCGGATTGCCTAAAAAACAAGCACTATTGGCAAATGTATAACCCCAATATTACGTGAATAAAGCTGTAATTACCGGAATGTTCAGGAAAAAAAAAGTTTAAATATAATTTCTTTTTTTTTCACCATTAAATTAGCTGATGTCCAGACTGAATTTATTGACCAAACCTTGGCCAAAAAAATCCCCATGTTTCAGTATTGAGATTGGAGGATTTTATCTTAAATAAAGTGTACAAATAAATGGATAAATAACAAATAAATGAATGAAAGAATGAATAACTACTGATATGTACATAGAAAAAAAAAACAAAGGAGCTCTTACCTTTAGTTGCGTTTCAGTAGGGTTGGGGGCAAGGAAAGGAGGCTGTCCGACCAACATCTCAAACAGGATGACGCCCACACTCCACCAGTCACAGAGCTGCGTGTACCCTGCACAATGACAGCAGACCGTGGTAAGAAAGCATTCATGAGAGCAAATCGGAGTTATGTGATCATTCAATATTTTTTTTAAGTCTGTTTGTATAAAATATTTTTCATGATTACATATCGTATAATCGTATAAGTATATCCATCAAATACGGAATGTATCTAACTGTACATTTGACTCAATGACAGAGTAAATTTAATTTTACAATATTTAAATAAAAAAAGTTAATCCTTTGTATTTTTTCCTATATTCAGAGTTTAGAAAAAAATGCTTACATGTTAGAATTAGTGATGAGGTGAACGTGCTTGGATAAGGTGTTATCCACCATGCTCGGGTGCTTACAGAGTGTCTTCAGCGTGCTCGAAAAATATGTTCAAGTCCCCGCGCCTGCATGTCTCACAGCTTTCCGACAGCAATAAGACATGCATGTCTTCGCGGCTGTTTGTCAGGAAATCCATGTATGTGTTGCAGCTGTCGAACAGCCACGAGACATGCAGCCGCGGGGACTCGAACATATTATTCAAGCACGCCGGAGACACTCTGTTAGCAGGTGAGCATGGCGGATAACACCTTATCCCAGCACGTTCGCTCCTCACTAATTAGCATATAATAATGGTCTGTAAATTAGACAAGACTGATGATGGTCCATGGTCATTGTACATACATTATATTATCCATAGGCCTGTTTACTTTTACAGTACAGTCACTAGAGGCGTTAATTGCAGAGGAAAAATCTGACACAGATTTGCACTCCGCTAATTTAAAGGGATGAAGTCAGGGGTTAATATCCACAAAATGCAGATTTAAAATCCATACCGGAAGCTTATTTCTATATAGATCATTCTAAAATCTGCATTCCAATATATTAATGGAATTTGACAAAAATTTTGCCCAGTTTGCTGCTAGTGTTAAAAGCCCCAACATATCTACCCTTAATCACTTCCCACCATGGACAATTTAAATGTTTTGCCATTTTTGTTTTTTTCCTCCTCCTCTTCCAACATTCATATTTTATTTATTATTTTCATAGCCATATGAGCTCATGTTTTTTTTTTTCGTTTTTTAGAGACTAGCTGTAGTTTTAAATGACACCATATTGTAAAAAAACAAAAAAAAACAAACAAACAACATACTAGAAAACAGGAAAAAATTCCAAGTGCTGTGAAATGGTGAAAAAAACAAACAATTCCACCATTGTTTTTTTGTGGTGTTTTATTTTAAATGGAACCTGTCAGGAGAAAAAAACGCTAATAATCTGCAGATATGGTGTTAATCTGCAAGTTAATAGATTTTTTTTTTTATTTGAGTCGATTAAAAAATAAAATTTGTATATTTGAAAAACAAAAATTGATATTTGGTTTGTGTCGCCTTTTTTTAGCCGTTGGATCTCTGTGAGGGCTTGTTTTTTTGCATGTCTAGGTGTCATTTTTATTACCGTATCATTTTGGGATTCATATGTTTTAACTGCACTTGTTAAAGGGAGCGGTGATGACCGAAAAACGAATAATACTGGCTTTTTCTATTTTTTTTTTTCTTGTTTCACGGCGTTTAACGTACGGGTTAAATACACTGTGTTCTAAATTATTAAGTGTCAGAAAGATGTAATTTTTTGTTTTTCAAATAAACTCATAGATGGTATTGTGTATCAGGGCTCTTTGGATCACTGAAATCAATCTCAAACGCCTGTGATAATTAGTTTACCAGGTGAGCCCAATTAAAGGAAAACTACTTAAGAATGATGTTCCACATTATTAAGCAGGGCACAGGTTTCAAGGAATTTAGGAAAGAAAAAGGATCTCTCTGCTGCTGAAAAGCATCAAATAGTGCAATGCCTTGGTCAAGAGATGAAAACATTAGATATTTCCCAAAAATTTAAACGTGATCATCGTACTGTTAAGAGATTTGTGGTTGATTCTGAGCACAGACATGTTTGTGCTGATAAAGGCAGAATGAGGAAGGTTTCTGCCAGGCAAGTTCATCGGATTAAGAGAGCGGCTGCTAAAAAGCCATTACAAACCAGCAAACAGATATTTAAAGCTGCTGGTGCCTCTGGAGTCCCTCGAACCTCAAGGTGTAGGATCCTTCAAAGGCTTGCTGTGGTGCATAAACCTACTATTCAGCCACCCCTAAACAGTGTTCACAAGCAGAAATGGTTGCAGTGGGCCCGTACATACATGAAGACTAATTTTCATACAGTCTTGTTTACTGATGAGTGTCGAGCAACCCTGGATGGTCCAGATGGATGGCTGGTGGATGGCCACTATGTCCCAACAAGGCTGCGACGTCAGCAAGGAGGTGGAGGAGTCATGCTTTGGGCCGGAATCATGGTTAAATAGCTGGTAGGGCTCTTTAAGGTTCCTGAAGGTGTGAAAATGACCTCTGCAAAGTATATAGAGTTTCTGACTGACATTTGTCTTCCATGGTATAAAAAGCAGAAATGTGCCTTCAGGAGCAAAATCATTTTCATGCATGACAATGCACCATCTCATGCTGCAAAGAATACCTCTGAGTCATTGACTGCTATAGGCATAAAAGGAGATAAACTCATGGTGTGGCCACCATCTCCCCTGACCTCAACCCTATAGAGAACCTTTGGAGTATCATCAAGCAAAAGATCAATGAGGGTGGGAGGCAGTTCACATCAAAACAGCAGCTCTGGGAGGCTATTCCGACTTCATGCAAAGAAATCCAAGCAATAACTCTCCAAAAACTCCCAAGTTCAATGGATGCAAGAATTGTGAAGGTGATATCACAGAAGGGTTCCTATGTAAACATATAACTTGGCCTGTTAGGATGTTTTGGAGTTAAATAGCTTTTTTGTTCAGTGAATGTGATCTCCTAATGCTGCAAATCCCACAAATGAGCATTTTCAGTTCTTTAAAACAGATCAAATGTTTAGAAATTCTACTGTGCCTAATAATTTGGAACAGTGCAATTTGAGTTTTTATTCATTTTGGAGATTATACTGTTATCATTGGGAGGTTTCTTCAATAAAATTTGATGTATACTCTAACAGGTGATGACTTTTATTAGACTGACTGTCATTTGTACCGACAATTTAGGAAAATCATAGAAAAATATAATTTGCATAATAATTTGGAACACAGTGTATTTTGATACATCGGACTTTTGAAGATATGATAATACCAAATATGTTTATTTGTTTATTTTTACAATGGAAAAAATGGGTGGATTTTCTTTTTGCCAAGGTATTCTTACAAACTCTTTTTCACTTTATAAACTGTGATGATTAGATTACTTGTTATATATACTGCAATACAATATACAGTGAAATTCCTAGTCTCCTGTGCAGCTTTACATGAGTACCAGCATGGCAGAAATGGGGGTCCTTAGCATGCCCTGAGCTCCTAAGACATCCCGCATTTGCGTTGATGGTGGGAGGCAGATGGACGCCCAAATTTCTTCACCATGGAGGTTGCACCACTGAAATGCTGCGGTCAGTGATGACAGTGTCATTTAAAGGGTTAAACAACAGTGATTGTACCTAGATCGGGAAGTGGGCGATATCGGAAACGGTGTCAGTAATCATTTGAGATCTAAGGGGTAATGTTTCTCTTTGTGGAGAGTGACAAGCCAAGACTGGCATTTCAGAGTGAGGAGACTTATATGCCATACAATGCTCCTCTGGGAAATTAAATATGCAATTTGTCTCTGCAGAGAGGAAGAGGACTAAAACTCAAGTGCCGCCTATTGGAAATAGCAATTCTACAAGTCAATATCGACCCTTTAATGAGCCTTGCAATATGACAGGATAAAAGCCAAATCAGAATCCCAATTTGCAAACGGTGTTTTGAGGGTATTGCCCCTTGTAAGTGCAAAGTATTAAATTTGATCCAATACTTGCTACTTCCAATAGGTGGCACTAGAGTTCAAGTCCTCTTCCTCTCTTAACCCCTTTACCCCCAAGGGTGGTTTTCACGTTCATGACCAGGCCAATTTTTACAATTCTGACCACTGTCCCTTTATGAGGTAATAAATCTGGAACGCTTCCATGGATCCCGGTGATTCTGACACTGTTTTCTCGTGACATATTGTACTTCATAATAGTGGTAAAATTTAATTCAAATAACTTGCGTTTATTTGTGAAAAAAACGGAAATTTGGCAAAAATTTGGAAAATTTCTCAATTTTCCAACTTTGAATTTTTATGCCCTTAAATCAGAGATACGGAACACAAAATACTTAATAAATAACATTTCCCACATGTTTACTTTACATTAGCACAATTTTGGAACCAAAATTTTTTTTTTGTTAGAAAGTTATAAGGGTTAAAAGTTGACCAACGATTTCTCATTTTTGCAACACCATTTTATTTTTACGGACCACATCACATTTGAAGTCACTTTGAGGGGTCTATATGATAGAAAATACCCAAAAGTGACACCATTCTAAATACTGCACCCCTCAAGGTGCTCAAAACCACATTCAAGAAGTTTATTAACCCTTCAGGTGCTTCACAGGAATTTTTTGAATGTTTAAAAATGAACATTTAACTTTTTTTCACAAAAAAATTACTTCAGGTCCAATTTTTTTTATTTTACCAAGGGTAACAGGAGAAATTGTACTGCAAAAGTTATTGTGCAATTTGTCCTGATTGACTTTTTCAATGCAAAATTGTCTGGAATTCAGATTGGACGCCATGTCACGTTTGGAGAGCCGCTGTTGTGCCTAAACAGTGGAAACCCCCCACAAGTGACCCCATTCTGGAAACTAGACCCCCCATTGAACTTATCTAGATATGCGGTGAGAACTTTGAATCCGAAGGGCTTCACAGAAGTTTATAACGTACAGCCATACAATTAAAAAATCACATTTTTTCCACAAAAATGATCTTTTCACTCCGAATTTTTAATTTTCCCAAGGGTAACAGGACCCTAAAAGTTATTGTGTAATTTGTCCTGAGTACGCTGATACCCCACATGTGGGGGTAAACCACTATTTGGGCGCATGGCAGAACTCGGAAGGGAAGCAGCGCCATTTGACTTTTTTGGCTGGAATTGTTATTGGACGCTATGCCGCGTTTGGAAAGCCCCTGATGTGCCTAAACAGTGGAAACCCCCCACAAATGACACCATTTTGGAAACTAGACCGCCTAAGGAACTTATCTAGATGTGTAGTGAGCACTTTGAACCCCCCAGTGCTTCACAGAAGTTTATAACGCCCGGGCATGAAAATAAAAAAATCATTTTTTCCACAAACATGATCCCTTAGTCCCCAATTTTTTTCATTTTCCCAAGGGTAACAGGAGAAAATGGACCCCAAAAGTTGTTGTCCAATTTGTCCTGAGTACGCTGATACCCCATATGTGGGAGAAAACTACTGTATGGGCACACGTCGGGACTCGGAAGGGAAGTAGTGACGTTTTGGACTGCAGACTTTGATGGAATGGTCTGCGGGTGTTATGTCGCGTTTGGAGAGCCCCTGATGTGCCTAAACTGTTGACACTCCCCAGAAGTGACCCCATTTTGGAAACTTGAACCCCCCAAGGAACTTATCTAGATGTGTGGTGAGCACTTTGAACCCCCAAGTGCTTCACAGAAGTTTATAACGCCCGGGCGCGAAAATAAAAAAGTCATATTTTTTCCACAAAAATGATATTTTTGCCACCAATTTTTTATTTTCCTAAGGGTAACAGGAGAAATTGGACCCCAAAAGTTGTTTTGCAGCTTGTCCTGAGTAGGCTGATACCCCATATGTGGGGGTTAAACACTGGGCGCATGACAGAGCTTGGAAGGGAAGGAGCACCATTTGACTTTTTCAACGCAGAATTGGCTGGAATTGAGATCAGACGCCATGTTGCGTTTGGAGAGCACCTGATGTCCCCAAACAGTGGAAACCCCCCAATTATAACTCCAACCCTAACCCCAACACACACCTAACCCTAATCTCAGCCCTAACCCTAGCCCTAATGGGAAAATGGAAATAAATACATTTTTTTAATTTTATTATTTTTCCCTAACTAAGGGGGTGATAACGGGGGGTTTGATTTACTATTTATGGCAGGTTTTATATTTGGCAGCTGTCGCACGCTAAAAGACGCTTTTTATTGTAAAAATAGCTTTTGCATCACCACATTTTGAGAGCTATAATTTTTCACATTTTGACCAACCGAGTCATGTGAGGTCTTATTTTTTGCGGGACGAGTTGACGTTTTTATTGGTAGCATTTTCGGGCACATGACATTTTTTGATCGCTTTTTATTCCGATTTTTGGGATGCAGAATGAACAAAAACCAGTATTTCAAGAATTTCTTTTGGGGGGTGCGTTTACACAGTTCCGCGTGCGGTAAAATTGATAAGACGGTTGGGTCAGTACGATTACAGCGATACCTCATTTATGTCTTTTTTTATGTTTTGGCGCTTTTATGCAATGAAAACAATTTTATATAAAAAATTATTATTTTTGCATCGCTTTATTCTGCGAGCTATAACTTTTTAATTTTTTCGCTGATGATGCTGTGTGGCAGCTCGTTTTTTGCGGGACAAGATGACGTTTTCAGCGGTACCATGGTTATTTATATCCGTCTTTTTAATTGTGCGTTATTGCACTTTTTGTTCGGCGGTATGATAATAAAGCATTATTTTTTGCTTTGTTTTTTATTTTTATTTTTTAAGGGGTTCGCTAAAGGGGTTAACTAATGGGAGTTTTATAGGGCAGGTCGTTACAGACGCGGCGATACTAAATATGTGTACTTTTATTGTTTTGGGATTTTTTTTATTTAAAAAAAATGAATTTATTAGGGAGTATTGTTTTTTTTTTAAATTTATTTAGCGATTTTTTTATAAATCATTTTTACACTTTTTTTTTTTAACTTTATTATACTGTCCCAGGGGGGACATCACTGTCATGTGACAGATCGCTGATCTGTCACATCACAGATCGCTGTGACAGATCAGCAATCTGTCACAGGCAGTGCTGCAGGCTTCCTCATGCCGGCGCTTTGCAGGCATGAGGAAGCCGGCTCCCTGCAGGCCCTCGAAGTCCCCTCCCTTCCAATGCTTCCCTAAACCCCCGGTACACTGCGATCGTGTTTGATCGCAGTGTGCCAGGGGTTAACGTGTTGGGGCGGCTGATCGCGCTAGACGTACTATCCCCTCCATGGGCATAGGGGCACGGGTACCATGGACGGGATAGTACGTCTGATGTCAGAAAGGGGTTAAGTGGCAGTTTGCATACAGTAATCATTTGGGAACACTTGTGTCTTGGGAAGGATTGTTTGCTGCCTTTCTTGGATCTGGTATAGAACTCTGCAAAAATCCTTGTGCATTGTTTTACATGTGAAAGTTTTTGACCAGCATCTCATTTTTGTGTTGTTTTCCATATATGTTTATTAAATCTTTTATTGTTGGGATCAATAAAAAAGGCTTCTGAATCGGTCCGACTAGCTTTGTATGTCAATTTTGAATTTCACAGAAACAATGGCTCCAAGTGCTTACGGACTCCTCACCTTTACGCAGGAGAACTTCTGGGGCAATATAGTTAGGGGTTCCTACTAATGAATGAGCCAGACATCGATGGTGCTGTCTCTTAGCTCTATGTTCCAGCGTTTTCAGACGATCTCCACATCTGCAGTTGGATACGTCGTCCCAATGCTCGCTGGGCTCCATGCTGTCCTGTCGAATGTGATTCCCTGAGAGATAGAAAAATCTGGAATGAGCATAAGAGTTTCAGAATATTTCTCCAGTATATTGGCTGACTTAAATGTTAGGCAGAGTAAATACATTCAGATACTTATTAATAACAGATAAAACAGGATTTTTGGGTTGCTTACCGTAAAATCTGTTTCTCGGAGCCTTCATTGGGGGACACAGAGACCATGGGTGTACGCTGCTGCCACTAGGAGGCTGATACTATGCACAAAAAAAGGGTTAGCTCCTCCTCCGCAGTGTACACCCCACCGACCGGCAGGAAATTCCTCAGTTAGTGAGAAAGCAGTAGGAGAAGTAACAGAATAGATTGAAAAACAGGACAACTCAACTGTAAATAACCAACAAACATAAGAACAGGAGTTGCAGAACATGGGAGGGTGCTGTGTCCCCCAATGAAGGCTCCGAGAAACAGATTTTACTGTAAGCAACCCAAAAATCCTGTTTTCTCGTTTGCCTTATTGGGGGACACAGAGACCATGGGACGTCCCAAAGCAGTCCCTGGGGCGGGAAAGCAAACTTCCATCAGGCCTGCGGACTCACCACCGCTGCCTGCAGAATCCTTCCACCTAGGCTGGCATCCACCGAAGCGTAGGTGTGGACCTTGTAGAATTTCACAAATGTGTGAACCGATGACCAGGTTGCAGCTTTACAAGCTGCAGCGCGGAAGCTCTGTGGCGCACCGTCCAGGAGGTACCCACTGCCCGGGTAGAGTGAGCTCTAATTCCCGGAGGGGTCAATCGATGTATGACCCGGTAGGCCTCCAAAATTGCCGATCTGATCCAGCGAGCAATAGTAGCTTTGGAGGCCGGCTGACCTCTCTGCACCCCATCTGGAAGGATGAAGAGAGAGTCTGTCTTCCGCAAAGAAGTCGTCCTAGCTAGGTAGACCTTCATCGCCCTGACCAAGTCCAGCTTGTTCAAGGAGCGGTCCCGAGGACGAGCTGGACCCGGACAAAAGGACGGGAGAACAGTATCCTCATTCAGGTGGAAAGTGGACAGCACTTTAAGAAGGAAAGCGGGCGGAGGCCGCAGAACTACCTTGTCCTAGAGGAGTACCAAGAAAGGAGAGCGGCAAGAGAGGGCCGCCAATTCCGACACGCGCCGGATGGAGGCGATGGCCACTAGGAAGGCTACTTTCCATGAAAGGAGGGATAGGGGAAAGTTCCCTGAGAGGTTCAAAGGGAGGACCTTGCAGAGCCTCAAGAACCAGATTAAGATCCCAAGGATCTACGGGCGCTCGGTACGGAGGAGCCGTATGAGCCACTCCTTGAAGGAAGGTTTTGACCTGAGGACGGGAGGCCAACATCTTCTGAAATAAAATGGACAGCGCCGAAACTTGACCTTTTAAAGAGCTGAGGGCAAGGCCTGCATCACGCCCTGCCTGAAGAAACGCCAGGACAGAAGGGAGCGAAAAATGTATGGGCAGAATGTCGGTGGACTCGCACCAAGTGAAATAGGCCTTCCAGGTACGGTAATAAACTTTGGAAGACGATGGATTTCTGGCCCGGATCATAGTATGAATAACTCGATCCGAAAAGCCTGATCGTTTCAAAACCTCGGTTTCAACAGCCACGCCGTTAAATTGAGTGGCCGAGAATTGGAGTGGCAAATCGGACCTTGAGACAGCAGATCTGCCCTGTCTGGAAGCTTCCAGGGGGCGTCCGCGAGAAGGTTGACGATGTCCGTGAACCAAGCCCTTCTGGGCCAATTCGGGGCGATGAGTGACTGGAATTCCTTCCGCCTTGATTTTCTTCAACAGCCTGGGAAGAAGAGGCAGAGGAGGGAATAGGTAGGGGAGCTTGAACTGCGACCAAGGAATGGCCAGAGCGCTGGCGCCCACTGCGAGAGGATCTCGAGCCCTGGATACAAACTTTCCTGTTGAGGCGAGAATCTAGCAGGTCTACGTCCGGGGTTCCCCAACGACGGCATAGCTGAAGAAATACCTCCGGACGTAGGGACCACTCTCCCGCCACTAGACCCTCGCGGCTGAGAAAATCGGCGGCCCAGTTGTCCACGCCAGGAATGTGCACCGCGGATATTGCCGGGACTGAAAGCTCTGCCCAATGAAGAATCTTGGACACTTCTGCCAGGGCTGAGACACTCCGTGTCCCCCCTGGTGGTTGACATATGCCACCGCTGTGGTATTGTCTGTCTGAATCCGGATAGGCAGGCCCTTGAGAAGCCTCTCCCAGTGAACAAGAGACAGATAAATCGCTCGTATCTCGAGGACGTTGATCGGCAGAGCTGACTCCTGAATCGACCATCGACCCTGAACAGTGTGACTGCGGAACACTGCCCCCGGCCGAGGAGGCTGGTATCCGTTGTCACAATCTGCCAGTGAATGGGAAGGAATGGCCGTCCTAGGGAGATGAGAGGAGACATCAGCCACCAATTGAGGGACTGCTTGACCCGGTATGAAAGACAAAATGGGCGGTCCAGGGAAAGAACAGACCTGTTCCACCGAGACAGTATGGCGTGTTGGAGGGGTCTGGAGTGAAATTGGGCAAAGGGAACCGCCTCTGTCGCTGCCACCATCTTTCCCAGGACTTTCATGGTTGTCCGGAGAGATGGAAGTCGTAAGATATGCAGCGCTCGCACATCCCTCTGCAGGGAGCAAGTCTTTTCTTGTGGGAGAAAACCTTCGATAGACGATTGCCGAACAATAGACCCAGAAACACAAGACGTTGTGTCGGAAAAAGGCAGGACTTCCTTTTGTTGATGAGCCACCCGAAATTGGACAGGGTGTCGGGGACGATGGTAAGACTTTGGCGAGCTTGATGAAAGGATGGAGCTTCGATCAGAATGTCGTCGAGGTACGGAAAAAGAACGAGACTTTTGATTCTCAACAAGGCCATCAACGCTGCCATGATCTTCGTAAATACTCTGGGTGCAGTGGCGAGATCGAACGGCAGTGCAACGAATTGGTAATGTTCCTGGCGAATCGCAGGAATTTCTGATGGCCGGAGAATATGGGAACATGTAGATAGGCATCTTGAATGTCTATTTAACACATGAACTCCTGCGTCTCTATGGAAGCGATTACCGACCAGAGACTCCATTCGGAAATGACGCAGTCGGACTGTCTTGTTGAGTAACTTGAGGTCCAAGATGGGGCGAACTGTACCGCCTTTTTTTTTTCGGTACCACAAACAGGTTTGAGTAAAACCCTGTGAACCGTTCTGACTCGGGGACGGGCACGATCACTCCAGAAGTGAGGAGAGAGGCGATGGACGCAAAGAACCCCGGAACTAAGGCAGGATCTTTTGGAGGTTGGGACTCGAAGAAACGATCCCGGGGACGAGAAATGAACTCTATCTTGTATCCTGATGATACCACCTCCCTGACCCAAGCGTCCTCTACTGAGGCAAGCCAGCCGTCTCTGAAGAAAAGACGTCGACCTCCCAATTGGGAAGGACTCTCGGGGGTTCGTTGATAGTCATGCTGATGTGGACTGTCCAGATCTGGATCCGGAGGTTCTGCCCTGGGAGGAGTGAGATCGCCTGGAGGGAGTGGGTCTGAAAGACGCCTTTTTTCTATCCTGGCGTACCTGCGTTTTCTGTTGGTTAGAGAAGTTGTCTGCCGTATTGAAACGGTGGAATGTCCGAAAGGGCCGAAACTGACGTTTTAGCGGAGGTCTGCGAGGCTTGGACTGAGGGAGGAGGGAACTCGTGCCTCCAGTGGCGTCCTTAATAATCTGATCCATCTGGGATCGGAAGAGACGCGCTCCCTGAAAAGGCAGATTGGTAAGAGACTTATCTGAATTCAAATCCGCCTGCCAAGCCTTGAGCCAAATTGTACGTCGGATTGCCACAACGCTGCTTGACGCCTGAACTGCGCAAGTCGCGACATCCAAGGAGGCAGAGAGCAGATAATCCCCTGCATGGGAGATCTGGTTGGCCAGTTCGGACAATTGCTCTGGTTGGGCCTTACCTAGGATGCCCTTGCAGAGATCCTCTGCCCAAGTGGCTATGGCCTTCGCTACCCAAGAGGAAGCGAAGGCTGGGCTTAGCACCGCTGCAGCCGCTTCGTATGCTTTGCTAAGGATTCTATAATCCTATCATTCGAATCCTTTAGTGACGCCACACCTGAAATCGGGAGGACCGTGCTGTTAGACAGTCTGGACACGGGTGCGTCTACCGAGGGGGAAGCAGACCAGTTGTTGGTGAGCTCCTTGGCAAACGGGTACAGCACGCCGAGGCGCTTCCCTCTTTGAAGGCGCCTGGTCGGATTTTCTCTTTCCCTGGTAAGGATCTTGCCAAACTCAGAGTGGGAGGCGAAGACCCTGGAAGGTGTTTCTGCCCGTCTGAACGAAACCTCCTGTTCTGAGGATTTCGCAGGGAAGTCTGAGATTTCGAAGGTGTGGTTAATCGCAGCAATGAGGTTCTGTACCGTAACCTTCATGTCCGCGTCCAGCTCTAAGATCCCTTCGGATGACACATCCGAGAACGCTTCACCTGACTCGGGTCAGGAGGCACGGGAGGGCGACTGCTGGGAAGGAGTATGTGGGGATGTGAGGCCAGGAGGGGATCCCGGCCGGTGATCCTGTCTGGGCCTTTGCGGCTTCTGCTGGCTGACTCAGATGGAGCTTCATGTGACCTGCTGGACCCTGCAGAAGTGTCCAGGGGCAACTTATCAAGGACGGCTACTATGGACTGAGACACCCTGGTGAGGCCTGCCACAGATTGTGAAAGAGACGAGGCCCAACCAGGAATGGGGGGTTCGCTTTCACGTGGCGCAATAGGTGGCTCCTGGACGGAGTCATGCTGAATGGGATTGCTGCAGTCCAGGCAGAGGGGTGGGGGCAGGCGGACGGCCATGCTCAGCCTTAGAGATAGGATAATGAAGGAGAAAAGAAGAAACCTGCGGAAATGCTGGAAGGTTGAGAAGGGTGTCAGTCTGCAGTTGCAGAGCTACTCACGATGCGGTGTCCCCAAAGGTGCTGATACACGGCTCGTCTGAAGATGCAGGGCTCCAGCAGAGGAGAACGTGGAATCCCTCTGTGTCCAGCTGACATGGTGATAAAATGGCGGCAGCCTGAGGGAACCAGGATAAACGCGCGCCTTCAAACGAAGAAGATGGGCGGAGCTAGCTGCTGAGGCAAAGAGGGTACCGCCCGCTGCCCACCGCAGGCTCTGAGAGGCGGTGGGTGGTCCTAGAACGGGCGGGAGAGAAGCCCGCCTATGAGAGAGAGAGCGGGGGGCGTGGCCGCGACGTCAGAGAAGGCCCGAAATGAAGCCAGGGACTAAACTAATGGCGACGGCCGCCTGTCAGCGCGGGGCGGCGCGGAGGTCTCGCAGCGTCGCCGCGGCCACCTCCCTACCTATCACCTGGATCCCCTGCCGAACGCCGAAGAAAGAAGGAGGTGGAGAAGCATAGAACAAGGCCCGCGCAACAGCCGGGGCCCGTACGAATGCGGCGGCCGCCGGGAGGCGCGGGCGGAACAGAGACTCCACAGTACTCCCTCGGCGACCGCTCCCAAGAATCCTGAAACCGCCAGGGGGCTGCGTCTTGGACTGCATACTCACCTCCGTTTGCAATAAAGGTACCTGATATATCCCACGCTGTCTGCGTCTTTGTGGTATCCGCGCCTCATCCGACCGACAGGCTCTGGTAGGCGAGTGGGTGGGAGGCGGGGGGCGAGGACTCTCCTGATCGCTGGCACGCACCCGTGCTAAGCTGTGGTCCCGCCACTGACAGCTATGAGGATACGGGGTGGCAGTACACGCCGTACTCATAGTCTCTTGTGGGAGTACAGTAGTGACCATTCACACTGTATCCCTCCGGAAACCTGAAAAGGAACGACGCACATCGAGGTAGATATGGGTCTAATGAAAGACCCGTGTCCACCTCCTACTGACACTAAGCTAAACTGAGGAATTTCCTGCCGGTCGGTGGGGTGTACACTGCGGAGGAGGAGCTAACCCTTTTTTTGTGCATAGTGTCAGCCTCCTAGTGGCAGCAGCGTACACCCATGGTCTCTGTGTCCCCCAATAAGGCGAACGAGAAATATTATATTTATCACATTTACAATAGGGATGAGCGAGTATACTCGTTAGGATTCGGTACTCTGCGAGTAATGCGGTACTCGCGGTACTTGAATCCTAGCAAGTAAATTTCACTACCCGCCTCGCAATATTCGGATCTCCCGCCCGGCATGTGTCAGCCAATCACAGTAAAGCCAACGCCTTCTTTGTTGTGGCATTACTGTGATTGGCTGGCCGCGCAGCCTCATATGTGTGTGCGGGGGTCTGTAAAGGCTCTGCCGGGCTGATCGAGGGTCTGTGCGTGCTCTGCCGGGTTGATCGGGGGTCTGTGCGTGCTCTGCCGGCAGAGCCCTCACAGACCCCCAATCAGCCCGACAGAGCACGCACATACACAGCCCCACAGACCCGGCACACATTCTCCACCCATTACTCGCATTTCCCATAGATATACATTGGACTCGTTACGAGTACCCGAGTATTAGGAGCTACTCGTAACGAGTACAGTGAGTCCGAGTATTTCACTACTCGCTCATCCCTAATTTACAATAATTAGTTTTCATTTTTTTAGTACATAGTAAAAGATACAATGTATTTCATGATCTTTCAGAAGATCGGCTTAGTTCAGTTTAGCCACAAATATACTCTATGATAGCATGGCTAGTGGACACATGGGCCACAACCACAAGAGGTGTAGAACAACATTTTTGCCAGGGACGAGTCCTGCTTTGAATATTTGGGCCATTTGTGTGCCACAAATAAGCTAAAACAGCTTTTTGTTATAATATATTTTTTATGTAAACTATTATAAATTCGTCAGGTTTTGGACAACCCATCCCTAATGCTGAGGGCACATCCAGACTGCTGTGCACATCAGTCCCAGATCAGACCACAATGCACGGACGGATTGTGGGGCTCATGCTTAGGGCTCATCCAGACAGTCATGCCATCGGTCCCAGATCGGACAGCAATGCACAGACTCGCCGCAGGTCTCATGCTTAGGGCTCATCCAGACTGTCATGCACATCGGTCCAAGATCAGAAAGCAATGCACAGACTGGCCACAGGTCTCATGCTTATGGCTCATCCAGACTGCCGTGCACATCTGTCCTAGATCGGACAGCAATGTACAGACTGGCCGCAGGTCTTATATTTGGGGCTCATCCAAACTGCCGTGCACATCGGTCCCAGATCGGAAAGCAATGCACAGACTGGCCACAGGTCTCATGCTTATGGCTCATCCAGACTGTCGTGCACATCTGTCCTAGATCGGACAGCAATGCACAGACTGGCCACAGGTCTTATGCTTATGGCTCATCCAGACTGCCGTGCACATCTGTCCTAGATTGGACAGCAATGCACAGACTGGCCGCAGGTCTTATATTTGGGACTCATCCAAACTGCCGTGCACATTGGTCCCAGATCGGAAAGCAATGCACAGATTGTCCGCAAGTCTTATATTTGGGGCTCATCCAAACTGCCGTGCACATTGGTCCCAGATCGGAAAGCAATGGACGGACTGGCCGTAAGTCTCCAGATCCGAACATAACAGTTTCATAGGTTGGGAGAACCGCAGCCAGTCTGTGCATTAGAGGTTCCTGTTCATATCAATGTGCACAGACATCTGAATCATCCCTCAGCCTGTTTACACGCATCTGTTTTTTTGTTTTTTTTAAATTGAAGCAAGATGACTTTCTGGACTTTTTTTTATCTGCTGACTCTTAGCAATGTATTAGTTAATTACGGATGAAAAACTCAAGTACCAAGTTTGTCTTCTGTGTGTCATCCGTATTACACAAATCCCTATAGGCTTCAATGGCCGAGCCTGATATGCAAAAAGAATGAGAATTGGACAAGCTCTGAGTCTCACCAGAGACAGATACATTTTTAAAACTGATGAGTGTACGGATCAATTAAATTCTATGGGTCAGTTCGCCATCCGAAAAAAATAGACAGCGCTAAGACGTGTCACATAGAAGTGTGAATGTAGCCTAACTGATCAACTTTTTGAGAAGTGGCAAAGGTGATGGAAAAAGTGCAATAGGTCAAATTATTTGCAAATGTGGGTTGCGCAAATATTTTCACCTTCTCTTACCACAATTGTCGTGTATAGCTTTTCATAAACCCACCACATTGTCTAACAAACACATAGAAACAAGCACAGCATGCGTTTGCATTGTGGATACCCATAAATACTTACTTACCTTTCTGATAGTATTTGGAGTTATGCGTCCATCTAAACCCAGTACAAAGTCCAAAATCTGTTAACTTTATATGTCCATCTAGATCAATGAGGATGTTGTCAGGCTTAATATCCCTGTGGATGAATCCCATCTTGTGGACACTTTCAATGGCCAGAGTCAACTCTGCAATGTAAAACCTGGCCAAATGCTCTTGAAATACCTCCATGCGTATTAGGAGACTCATCATATCGCCTCCAGGGATGTAATCCATCACGAAGTATAAATTATCTTTGTCTTGGAAGGAATAGTAGAGTTTCACCACCCACTCATTGTCAGCCTCGGCCAAGATGTCCCGCTCAGCTTTCACATGGGCCACTTGATTTCTGTTAAGAACATCCTTCTTTCTCAGGGTCTTCATAGCGTATAAAGCTTTGGTGTCCACTTTGCTGGCCAAGCAAACTTCCCCAAAAGCACCTATGCCCAGGGTATTGATTTTCACAAATAAGGACTTGTCCATTTTGGCTCTTTTTAACCTGTTGTAGTTGGACTCTTTTTGGTAAAGGATTTTTCTCATCTGCTCCTTAACGGCTTCACAGAGTCCAGCCTGAAAAATACGAGACATCAAACATACATGTAACATAGTACGGTATAAAGGAGACATGGTTTCTCTCTAGATCAGTGATGTCAAATTCAAATACATAGAGGGTCAAAATTAAAAGCTTGGACAAATTAGCAGGACAATCTTGATATTTATTAAAATAAAAAGTCTACAATGAGGAAGTTTTTCCTTATCTTCAACTATAACGGTGAAACTTTTCATAAGGAAACAAACTTAAAGTTGTCCCACGAACAAAGTACATTTTAATTAATAGATCTTAAGAGTCAGATCACATGACCGGTATTTCCTTGTGGGCAGGGACATACATAGAAACTATATAGCTCCATACCAGAAGTTCTCATTGGGGAATGTAACGAACCCACACCTTGCCACCCTGCCTGATGTCACTATTATGTCGGAGGGATCACGTGGTATAGTCTTTGCACTTGCACCAATGTGACGTTCCGCACCCCCTGGGGACACATAAGGTCAGCTTGACACAGTTTTACACAGACAACCCCTATCCACACAGGCCCAGGGAGGCACGGGGAGTGAGAGGATGTGGCTCACGCAGTCATTGACGTGGTGCCACACTTGCTCACAACCCTGACACGCTGAGAGGCCCCTTTCACTAGCAGCAATGAAATTGCGCCTGGCAGTCCAGTGGGACTGCCACCAGTTCCTCATTAGATATAAGCCCCCGGTCCATTAATGGGATTATATGAGGTCAGAAACCAGCCCCATTAGCAAGGAAAGTTCAGCTGAGAACATGAGAACACGGACGTGTGGATTTGTGGATCGAGATAAAAGAGCAGCCCAAGGTTAAATTATATATTTAATCGCCTTATGAGCACACTAAACTAAACACTTTATACACGATTGTTATACATATATAATGATTAGATATGCAAATACAAATAGTGGAAATACAAAGTATGCAGAAGATAAGAGTCAGTTACCAGTCAGATGAAAGGCTTGGCTTGTGGGGGAAGGGCTGCCACATGGGAGGCTGATGGTCCCCTCTGTTCCT
The DNA here is from genome assembly GCF_039654945.1 of Dendrobates tinctorius. Taxonomy (NCBI): domain Eukaryota; kingdom Metazoa; phylum Chordata; class Amphibia; order Anura; family Dendrobatidae; genus Dendrobates; species Dendrobates tinctorius. The sequence continues at coordinate 19,192,734 of NW_027361743.1, read as the reverse complement.
TGACATCTCCCCACACAATATGTCATTGTTACCTCCCCAGAAAAAAGCAATAGGCCATGATTTATACATGAGGATTTAACCCCTTGGGGTCACTTCCATCCAGCCCCCCTGGACTATACCTAAATCCCCTTCCCGTGCATCTAGCAGCTAAAAACTAAAAAACTTAAATGATGACATTTGCAGGAAGGGGGGGGGGTGAGAAAAGGTGGGATTATGGTTTAATGTCATGAACATACTGTAATTGTTTGTACCCCTTTTCCTTGTTGAATTAATAAAAACAGTTTAAAAAAAACCCAAAAACCTATGATGGGTCATAACTCCTTAATGGACAGTCCTAGGGAGGCGGTTTTGGCATCATTGGATCCAGCTAGGTCCCTGCTACACGTTGAGAACAAACATGGCTTTGATACCAGGCTCCTACTAGCTATTTTACGCACTCCCCACCCTGGGGTGCTTCAATGGATCAAGACCCTGGAAGGTGTTTGACCCCTACCAGAAATCTCGAAAAAGTAACCAGTGTGTGGCTAGGACGTACGATAACTCCATATTCTCCTTATGAATTCCTAGCTGCCTGAATAAAGCAGTTACCCTGCATGGGCTCCACAGGAGGTTTTCCTGTAGGAGCTTGGATACTAGCTAGTGTGGCTGGACCACCTGCTGCGTTAGGTTTCCTATTACAGCTACACATGCTTTCAGTAAGATTGCAAGCTGCTATTAAATCCCTCCAACCTTCAAAGGAACCCCCCCAAAAAAACAAAAAATAAAAATAAACCTAAATATTTGGTCAGATCATGGAAGAGATTATCTTACAATTTTGCAGCCCTTACAAATTAATTTTCCTCTTATTGAAGCCCTTTCATTGCCCCCATAAAGTATGATGTCAACAAGAGTCCCCTAACCATGGTATGATACTCCCAACAGTGAATTTCTCCACAGTACCCACAATACGTGCGGTATGATGACCCCACTGTACCCTCAACCCCATAGCAAAGTATGGTCACCCCAATACAGTATGATGTCCTAACTGTGATCCCCACTCAGCTCTCCATCCAATATAAAAGGCTCTACATAGTCCTCCATAAAGTATAATGGGCCCCACATAGTCCTCCATAAAGTATAATTGGCCCCACATAGTCCTCCATAATGTATAATGGGCCCCACATAGTACTTCATACAGTATAGAATGGAGCCACACAGTCCAGTCCAGTAGAGATTAGTGGATCAACAGCTGGTGAGGAATTAACAAAGAATCCCAATAGGGATATACCTTATATATACCTTATACTTTGGCAAAACCATTGTGGATTTTCCAAATGTAACAATGCAGACAACTAATATAAATGCAATATAAATGCAAAACAAAACTAACAAAAATTTTACTGAAAATTTAAAAAATGCCTCACTTATGCAATTTCTATAATTACTATCCATCTTGTTTACAAGGTACTGAAGCAAATATCTCGTGAATGTCATGTACTGGAGACAGTAGGAGATCCTTGAATCGAAAATAGATGATTCTTTCTCTCCAGCTGTCACAATTAGACAATCTCAAAATAAATGTTTCGGGAAAAATGTCACTAAATATAGCAAATAAATGACCACATCATCTAATATAATCTGGGATTTATTTTTAAGCGGTGCCCATGATCAGTCTATATGTCTGACAGCAGGAATGTAACACCAGCTCTTATTACCCAACCAGCAACTGTCTGCGCTCCAGAGACATATTTTTATGTTGAATAACTTATTATCCTTATCTACATTTAGCCATGCTATTGTCGGACCTGCAAAGCTAGGCTACTGCCTATAATAATGCGTCCACATTTTAGCATCTCAAGCCATTGCCTCAAACCCTACTGTAAAATCTTATGTAGTCCGAGTTGAGGAGTCCAAGTCTTGTGAATGCTAAAATGTACTCCTCGTTACGGGAATCTGAATATGACCTGGAAGAGGGACCTTTGGATCAGGTCTCCATAATATCATGGTTCAAGACAACTTACGTATTGCTGTATTGCCACTTACTGGCATTCACCTATACCTGGCAAAGACTGAATTGGAGGGCACTGCAAACTGGATTTTCATTCCTCGGAAAAAAACGGACCTCAGATAGATAGCACTATTGCCAATGTTATTCAATTGGGTTGTTCAGGTGTCCATTTTTTACATGGACCAAAATGGTGTGCGGAAAAACAAAATTGCGGCATGCACTTGCCTCCTCCGTACTTCAGATGACTCTCGCCTATTCAGATCTCATACAGATCATCCAGATTAGCATCTAGTATTTACAGAAACATTGAAAGTTTGCTGATGTACAAAAGCAAAACGAATGCCGTGTAGATGAAAGGTCATCCATTGTTTCTGGATAATAGACAAGGATTTCAGAATCTCGTGTGCACTAAGGAATCGTTCCGTGTGCTCCATGAACTGCACATAGAGAGCAAACGTTCATACATTATAGCCAAAGTGCCAGTGCACATGGCCGATTTTCCATAGAGACCAACGGTCTGCGTGGAAAAAATGTCATCTACACTGGTCTGACTTATGGTTCACACTAGTGTATGTAATTAGCAGGCAGCTCCATCACTCGTCTGCTATGCGGATGAGCAAAAGGAACCAGTATCGAGAACTATATAGTGATAGGGGTGACAGAGAATGATTCTTACCCATGTTATTGACACTTATAGATTAGTGTTAAACTCGAGAAAGAGAGACAATTACCTCGGCCATCTCTTGTTCCAGCTGTAGCCGCCTATTAATCTTTTGCTGGTAGGTTTTTATTACATTCTCCACATGTTGCTCCATGTAAAACTTGAAGGCAAATGGTGAGTAGCTCTTGATTCTAGACTCCCTCTTCTCCTCATCCTTGCTGTTTTTACGCACCGGTACAGGTGACGTTTGTATCTGTTTTTTATCCTTCCCAGGCTTACTGGTTTTTGAAGGTTTATTTGCTTTCTCATGTTTTACATCACCATTGACTTCCTCCACTTGATTATTTGTCACGCTGTCCACAACGCGTAGATTCTGCTCCACTCCTTTGCATATAGAGTTTATATCATGCTGTTCTGGGTGGAAAATGTGCTTTGGGTAGGGTGGTGGTGGTGGAAATCTCATATCCTGACCACTATAATCTACATCAATCCCATAAGCACCTTGGCCGCCAACAGGTAATGGATGGGGCTCAATCTTCTCTAGATTGTCTGAGACTGCTGTTTGTGAAGGCAACCAGGCAGGATGTGTAGGGCCCACTGCAGTCAGGGGTTCTGGCCTCATAACCCTCATACTTTTCACTGGTTGAAGAACGTGGGCTGAAGTCACAGTTGTGATGGTTGGGGAGACCATAGAAGTATCTGGTTTGTTCTGAGGCGTTTGCCACATTGGCACCTGCTTTTGTTGCTGGTGGTTATTAAAGGAGTTAGTACGGCTTGGTACCTGGGACTCTGTTCTGAAGGGGACATGTTGCCGTATTGAGGATTCAATCACAGCACCTTGTAGAGAATCACGGCGTGACTGCTGATTTTGCCACACACCTCCCATATCATACATTTCCATATTAATGCTATTCGGTGTTGGATTCATGAGGTTCTGAGGCACATCAGGAAAGTCGTTAGTATATGGAGACCCCCTAGACATGACAAGCATCTGATGGGAAGGACTTGACTGCTTGTGGTGGGGATGTGGCATGTACAGACCTGCTGATGCTGGCTGAAATGTATGGCCTGGGCTTGTCTGTACCACTGGTCCTTTGTTCTGAATATTTGCATAGCCCCCATCTTGTTGCATTTTGTTTTGAAATGAAGGGGTTCTTTGCACACCGTAGCCCATTGGCTCTCCCTGTACCATCATATGCTGACGGGCATAGTGTGGGCTGTTTGATGTGTGAGGAGGCTGCATTGGTAGACCCTGGTTGGTGATGGTATAGTTCATGGCAACTGATTCTACATTGGCAGCATAGGCCTTCTGTTGGTGCTGATGACCTGCGGTAGAAGTATGAGCAGTAGGTCTTGGAGATGGTCCATTCATTGCTCCTGACTGAGGAGCAGACAGCAAATAGTCCATGTATTGCCGTGGAACATCATTAAGAACATTGGCACCTTCAACAGGAAAGTTTGGCCCATCATAGGCTGCGTTATTCATTGGATGGTAAGGCGGAAAAGGTTCACTTGGTCCTTCAAAGCTTGACCGGTGAAGAACATTATTTGGGGCTGGACCTTTCCCTTCAAAATAAAACACATACAAATAAGAATTAACAGCACTAATTACTTTCCAACTGCTTTTCCGTATGTACTGAATTAATGCACAGGAAACAGAATTTTATAGGGTAACCTTCACTTGACACCAACTCCATATTTTATTTAATTACGTCTCGGTATTTATATCAAATTGGAACCTGTAGAGAGTGTTTTTAATTGTCCCCTGCCATATTTAACCATAAATATTGTCTTAAATTATAGTATTTGACTCTATTTAATCTCAGCATTGTGCCTAATGTATGTCCCGGACCTATGCATATGTATACACACATATGCCTATATAAATATATAGTAAAGCATAGGCCAAAATGGCAATGGTCTCTTGGCATAATCAAGCTTATGGGTACATCACATTATAGGTTTCTCTGGTTAGTGCAGCCTTCGTGACAAACTGACAAAGGGGCCAACCTCTTTAAAGAGAATCTGAACCATGAAAAATAGCCCCAGACCACTATTATATGTGGGTAAGGGGTGTACCGGGACCGTGTAATACTCCACTCCCTTCCTTTAAGTAAATATTGCCTTTATGTATAACTATATATCTTCTGCTGATATATAATTGTAACATAGGGAAAGCATAGTACCGGAGTCGGTCACTAGATGGGGTACATGACACCTTAGTGTAAATAGACAGTGTATATAGGTAACTATAGGAGTAGTTTACTGGGGGTAAGGGAGGAACAGTTTCCTGGTCAGTGGAGAAGGAGTAGGGAGCCCATACTGCTCGGGTGGGCTTAGAGACTGTGCCACCCAACAGCTCCATAACATTTAAAGCTTAGGACCCAGCCATCCTGGGTCCAGTGGACAGAAGTGCAGCTGAAGCAGCAGTGTGACAGCAGTGGGGAGCAGAAGTGGAGAAGAGGTCCAGAACAGTATGGGGACGCAGGTTGCTCATCATATGGCAGATCATCGCATGGGCTAATGCCCTCAGATCCGGGGCGAAACAGACAAGGGAACCCCCCAAGCACAGAGTCTGAACAGGGAGGATGCTGTATTCCCGCAAGAGGCGGTACGAGCCGGGCACATACTGGGGGACTAAGGAAGGAGTGCAGGGAAAGTGGAGAATGGAAGCTATTTGGAACCCTATGCAAATGCTGTCTCTGATAAGGATGTGCTGTGCAAAGAGAAAAGTAAAGTTCTATGTTTTCAGTTTGAAATGGACTCTGTCTCTTATTATGCAACAACGCTAGCAGTGGAACTTCAGCCAGCCCGATGGGACCCTGATGGTGCAGAAGGTGAAGCAGAAGGTATGCTGCAGAGGGGACATTATATTCATGTTACGGGAGACCAGGGCGCGGTAAAGCACATACTCTCAGCCACGACTACGGCCCTGGCACTCCCTCATATGTGGATAGCTGTAATTTACTCAATTTCTGAACTCCATTTTACTCTTCTTCAATAAGCTGGCAAATAGTCCATGCTCTGCATCTAATACATCTAAAGACTCCTAAGCTAACAAAATAGTACACAGAACTCCTACATGCCTCATTAACATATATAAAGGACTGTTCGATAACAGTCCCTGAGAACCTGCTCTTCTCCACTTCCTGGGACCCCGCTAGTTTCCACTCCCAGGGAACCCGCTGGACTCCACTTCCTTAGAACACGCTGGACTCTCACTTCCTGAGAACACACTGGACTCTCACTTCCTGAGAACACACTGGACTCCATTCCCTGAGAACCCGCTCGTCTCCACTCCCTGAGAACGCGCTTGTCTCTACTCCCAGGGTACCGGCTGGTCTCCACTTCCAGAGTACCGGCTGGTCTCCACTCCCAGGGTACTCGCTGATCTCCACTCCCAGGGTACTCGCTGATCTCCACTCCCAGGGTACCCGCTGGTCTGCAGGGCTTCACTTCCTGGGAACCTGCTGAACTCCACTACCTAGAAACCCACTGGTCTCCACTGCCTGATAACCCACTGAACTCCACTTCATAGGAACCCACTGGACTCCACTTCCTGGGAATGACTCCTTAGCCAGTCACAGGCTGCAGTGGTGACCCACCCCAACATGCCGTTGCCTGAGTAGTCATTTCCTGTGTGTTGAAGAAAACCAAGAAGTTGTGGCTAGTGAGAACCCATGAAGCATTGACACAAGAGCAATGGGAGATTGAGGAGCATAATTTATTTTATTTTTTAATTAAATTTTTTTTTCTACATATTAGCTGGACAACCCTTTTAAATACACTACAAATAAAACTAATTTTAACAAGCATAAAACAGCATGGATGTGCTTACAGTGAATCCATTATTCATATGGGATTTTACCTGGTGACGTTTGCTTTATTACTTGAACGATCTGCTCATTTCTGGGGTCCAGATATCCCATTTTACTGTAAAATTCAAGTGCTGCCTCAATGCTTCGGCTCCCAGTCTGCTTCAAAGCTCGTATTGCCATTTCCTATTTACAAAGACAAAATAAAAAAAGAATAAATGACAAGATTAATGGTATCCAGATATCTTAAGGAATAGTGTTATTTTATCAGAATACAGCAAACTTTATAGAAGATGGGGAGTGTTGTTGGGTTACTGGTTGATGACTTTGAAATATATGAATACAGTAACTGCAACTGTTCTTGGAAGATACTGGGTCTCCTTGTGGAGATTCAACTGCTGCAGGGAATTCGACAAGCAATGCTTCCTAGGAAAAAATATGTCAATTAGCTCTCCAGTAGGAGAAAAACAGTTTCTATAATGCCCCCTATAGGTAGCAACTCTGTAAGTCAATTTACTACCCATTAATGAGCCTTGAAACTTAACTAGGGTTACGAGCCAAACAAGAGCCACCCATCTGTAGACATCTGTTCGAGTTCTTGCTTCTCGTCAGTATACAATACCACTGTATGCAAATGAATTCTTCTCCAAGAGGAAAAAGGGTGACTCTGTAGTTCCAACCAGTGGAGATAACTTTCCTTCAGTATAGACTCAGCTTTCTTATTTGGACGTGAGCTAATTTACATATCCTTATCCCAGGGTACACTGCCAGGCCTTTTAAGTATCTAGCTAGCTGCAGACTTCAGATACAACTGTTGAAATAGCAGATTTCCACCATTATCTTCACAATTATTGCCCTTTACTTGATAGCTATCCAAACGCCATTCTCAAAAGGCTTTATGGGGTTTTTTTTGTGCGTGTCTATGATGGCGTTAGTAAAAAGTATAATTAGACTAGTGATTGTGCATCTTTTGGCTACTTCACACCTCATGTTTATTGGCAGGTAAAAAGTCATAACTAAAGCTGCCAGTGTAATCAAGCTGCCAATCACCCAATGAAGGAGCGAAACGCAGAGAAAAAGATCATCGTTCTTGGCGGTGTATTGTCCTGCACAAATAGCACTCACACTGTCAAGAACAATGGCAGCCTGTGCTGCGAGCACTGAGTGATCTAAGATAGATCGTGCCGTATGGATCATTTACCACGGTCTGCCTCTATATATGGGCCATTAACTTACTGCCGATCAGTGAAGGTTGGTGGTTGTTTAGTTTCGCAGGTTGGTCCATGTAGACGTACCCTAAGTCAACATGGTATCAACATACACATTCAAATTACTACGATTGTTGGCCAAATTAGATAAATGTCAGCTGATGGCTCCAATGTTGGTAGAATACATCTGATGTGTCTGTCGGCAGCACAACAGGTTCCTGGCAATGGAGGAAACATGGACTGGCACATTGGGTTGCAAAATGCCCGATCCTGTGTTCCACCAGTTGATACCAGTCCTCTTTACTTTCCAGTTCTCAGGCCCAGGTTTATCTACCAGTTATTTTGGCATCCTTTTAACGACAATTAAAGAGCAGTGGCATCAGGGTTTAACCCCCCAAAAAAAGATATTGCGAAAGGAAATCTACAGAAAGGAGGTTCAATGAAACTAAGCAACAACAACAAATAAAGACCGGCTCGTAATATGACTTCAGGTTTCCATTCTGAACAGCAGTGGCTAAAATAAGAGATGGTGTGACCGGTTGACACTTCATGGATGCCATGAGCAGTTTTTCTTAAACCATCAATTATATCACCAAGAGCGAACCCACCCAAAGCACATAAAGTGTTCTAATTATCTCAACCTTGACTATAACTAGAAAACCAAATGAAAAGGTTTTGCATAGACCTGTCCAAATTTCCATTCTGTAGCTGTTATATTCATGAACACATCCCATAGCACATGGGCTATCCTGCGTTGGAAGGCAATGCTCAGAATTTTGTTGTACAGAAATGACCCACTTGCTGTTGGGTTGCCCACCGGTTACAAAAGATTTCTGGAGGTCACAAAAAATGTGACCACCTTTTACCAGATTTTAGTTTAGGGACCCTACTAACAAAAAGGGATTATCCAAAGTGAACAATCCGTTTTGTTGTCAAGACAGCTTGGAGCAAAAGAGCAAAAAGGTTTACCCGTCCAGGCCTCCAGACAAATGCACTATCAGGATGCAGTGGACCCATATAGTTAAGATGGTAGCACAGGTGCAAGAATACCAATGAAACAACCGCTCACAGCCTACCAATACATGGAGGGGGCGGTTGCATGGTATGTTAATGCACAATAAAAAACTTGTATGCAGCGTTGTTCACACTATGGCAATGCACTAGCATCCAGGCCAGCCTAGTAGTGACACCCTTCTATTAGCTCAGGCAGGCTGCCCAGCGTTATCAAAATGCATGCCATGTGAACAGACACCACAGTTTACAAGATAAAATGGGCCCAACTGCACCCTGAATAAAAAGTGCAAAAAACACATTAAAAAAATGTGGAGTATTAGCTGATATTTTGGCCAAAATACGTGAGCCCGTAACCTGCGCCAAAGGTCTCCACGTTTACGGGTACCTTTTAGTGCATTTGTCTGGAGGCCTGGAGGGGTAAACCTTTTTGCTATTTTGCTGTTTTCTATTATTGGAGGATTTTTAGTCCTCTTTCTGTGCTATTTTAGTGTCAAGACAGCTTGGCCCAACATTGCAAACTGTGATCAATTTGAAGTCTTCATCTTCATAATTGTATCCCAAGCTGTATCTATACAGAGCAGCAAGGTATAAACCAAGCTTACCCTACAGATGGGTGCCATGGATCGCGGGTGTGACCTTTAGCTGCACATGGCTATCACAGGCACAGGGGGGCTTATCTTAGTTATCCCACCGCTGGCACCATGTGCTAAAAAAACAGCAAGCTAGTCTTACCCTAACAATTTACTGCAGAGGCTTTATTTTAGTTATCCCACCACTGCCACAATATGTTACAAGCTGTTGAGATTTATGTATGTCCCACTTTCCAGTTCCACTTTGGAACTTGCAGCTCTCCGGCGCCCCCCTTACCCACAGGTCAGTCAGGGAACTACACCTAGGATAATTAGTCGCCGGACGAGCTACTTGTTGTGCAATGACTATTAGGCCCGCTTGCTGTGAGGGAGTTATAACTAGTCCTGGCCGCAGCAAGACAAATCAGCTTATGAAGCCCGCTCAGGTCACTGCCAGCGCTACCCACCTAGCCAGAACACACTTCGCTGCCACCAGCTTCAGATTTCTCTTATTAATATGTAAAATTAATAGAGGACTACAAAGCAAACCCAAATCAGTAGCGTAATTAGCTTACAGGCACGTGAATTCGTCACAGAGCAAAGAGACTGAACTAATAAATTTTATAGTTTATTCCCAAAAGATGGGCAGTATTTACAGAAGATAAAAAGGTTTTATGATATGAGACAATAACAGTATGTACAATGCAACTATAAATAAAAGGGATTTAAAAACAGAGAAACTTACATATTGCTTAGATCATTTCAGGCAGAACCAAGCTGGGGGTCGAGCCAGACTTCATAGGTTATGGATGAGGTCTTGTGGCAACAGCTCCCAAGCAGCAACTTTGACTGGGGGGGCTCAGTTGCAGACTTATAAGTCTGGGCTTGTGACCTCACCAAAGGGGGCTGGCTTGTGACAGTCCTCCCCCCTGCTCATCTGGCTGAAAAACTTATCATAACCATAACTCACAGAGGGTGCCTCGTATAGAAACGCACATAGTATCATCTTTTCCAGTCTGTCGCTGGCATTCATCCAAAACCAAACACAAACTAGTTATTCCACACCGTTCAGGAGAAATCCATTTCTCTGGTTCTGTTGGCGCTGGAACTTAGCAAGAACCACTGTAGTGAAGCCCGATCGGGGCACATCCCAATATGTAATTTTTATATTTCTGTCACGGACGGGGTCCGATGTACGCCCATTTTACTATCTCCTATATATATATATATATATATATATATATATACGACCACATGTGCTTAGACAAAGAGCATTCCTTTTGGAAGGGAGGGGGGAAGAGCAGGAAGGAGTGAGTGTAGTGTTACAAGCTGTAAATGAAGATGCAGGCAGGGGGAGAATACAAAGCTGCAATGTGTGATAGGCGCACAGGGACAAGAACAGGGGGGTCACTTATCTCTGAGCAGCTATGCACCCTTCTAGAAAGTGTAGTGAATGGAATGTTCCGAAAAAGTCATACATGATATTTTTACGTTATCGTTACAATGGGTATCAATTTGTGCCTAAATTTGCAAGATTTTCTGGTGTAAAGCAGAATAAAATCTGTCTAAAAGTTGTTCAGCATGAAGAAAGAAAGAGGAAAAAAAAGACAGATACAAGCTAAATTGTTCTTTACACAATTTGTAACTTTTGCAAGGTCTTGCACAAGTTGCCACTTTTTTGGGCTCAGTTATACGAACAACTTGCATAAATTGGTTGTTAAGCATGGTTCAAGCTGTAAAGAAAACCAAAGAACTTTCTATGTGATGCAAGGGTAAAAGAGGCCACATGACATACCAAGAGTTTAGTTTTTCATAGTTCAATAAATTAATGAGACTGCAGGAATTCACCTATCTCACGCAATGGATTACTTCAAGTCACTGCTGAGAATAAAGCTGAGTTAATCTGACTTCTAAGAATTTCGGGAAAAGAATTTTAGATTCATGGCTAAGATTATAAGCAACCTCCAGCTGTGGCCAAGCATCATGGGAGACGAAAAACTCAAAGACGAACATCAAACTCTTCTTTGTATGAACCCATCACAGAGATGGAAGTACTGCCGCCCATAACAAAGCTGGAGCAAAACAAGAGCAGCTATGAACAATGGAGAGATGGGACCAAGAAGAAAATGCATTCTAAATACGTGCAGACGTTACTTTTTTATTTTTACACAATATGGCATATTTAACATTGCTGTCTAATTTTTGGACAGTCCAACTTAGACTAGACTGCATTACTGTTTAATTTTTGGACAGTCAGATTTAGACTAGACAGGTTCAAAGTGCACCCGATTTTTCATATCTGCTCATACTGCTTGACAAATTTGGCAACTATTAAGACTGTCTAGTATAAGTTTACAGTATCTATTTACTGACCTAACTTGTGTCATAAACTTGTCCGAAAAATTTTGCACATGGTGTCACACATTAGGCCATGCCTCTCCCACTTAGCCATGTCCTTTCACCAAAGCTACACTTCATAGACGCTGAAATTGTTGAAAACACATGTTAAATATCAGTGGAAGTCATGCAAAGAAGCTTCTTGACGCAAATTGTGCAATTTTGTGTATTTTTTTTTTAACAAGAAATCACTTCATATCGCGGCGACCATTACAATTGAGTGCACAATTTTGCAAATTTAAGAGTTCTCTGCAAAAAAAAAAAAAAAAAAAGCTTAACCAGCAATTTGCAATTTTGCTGCACAATGCATTGTTTTGGCCAGTCATTCTAGTTTTACACTTGCATCTTAAGGCCCCGTTACACACAACGATGTCCCAGCGATTCCACCAACGAGCCGACATGGATGGGATCGCTGGGACATCATCGTTAGGTGATCGCTGGTGAGCTGTCACATAGACAGCCCCTCTAGCGGTCAGGACCAGCGAGCAAGCTGGTATCTAGGGTAAACAGCGGGTTTCTAAGAGACGCGTGGCTCTTTGTTACCCGCTGTTTACCCTAGATACCAGCGTGCAGCATCGCTGATCGTTGGTCTTCCGCTGCCACGCGATGCGTGCTGGCCAGCGGGAGACCAACGGTCAAAAAATGGCCCAGGACGATCCTGCGCGATCAGCGATACTCGGCAGGGGGGCCGGTCGCTGATGGATGTCACACACAGCGAGATCACTGGCGAGATCGCTGATGCGTCACAAAATCAGCGATCTCGCTAGCGATCTCGCTGTGTGTGACGGGGCCCTTAGAATAGGTGTCTCAAATATAATCTTGGACTCCCTGAACAATTATAGGTGAAATAATCGTATATTAGTTGACACCAATAATTGATAACCAGGCGATCTCTGCATGCTCTTTTTGAGTAGCTCCAAACATTCGGCAGTGACCCGGTAACTATATCAATGCTCCCTTTCCATCCCAAACTTCTCAAAAGCACTCTCCCTTTCCATGGTTTTCATTAGGGTTTCTACCAGGGGACTGGTGACTTCCAGTGGGGTAGAGGAACCTTTGGTCCCCATTAAGCACCAAGGACTGGCAATGGTCTCTGCACAGTTGGTGTTTCTAGCTTCTACTTATGCATACAATGCGCTACCTCCTCTAGGTTGCTAAGAAAGTGATCCCTGTAACCTGAAAGACCTAAAACCTTCTTATAAATGGTGGAATAATTTGAGGAAATACGGTACTCTGAGGTCTTGAGGATACAATTTGGTATCAAGGTACCCATCGTAACTTTTCTAAACAATGTTTTAGTTGCATCCTTTATTCCCTTTTGTACCTTCTGCTCCATGGTCCTACTACATAGCAGCCTCTCACCATATATGATGCCTGTCTTCTTTGGCCAAGCACTAGACTTTATGCTTTGCGGCCTAATGATCTATTACATATTTTTTGTCTCCCTTCTCTACCTCACCAACCCAACATGTACTCATTTATATTCTGTATTTTTACCTCTTTTTCATTTATTGACTGTGGCACTGTTTTTTTTTTTTCATTTTGTATTATTACATTTCTTATTGGTGTGGAAATGCTCAAAAAATTGGATTTCTTGGCATCATAGCTCCCCACTCTATTTCCCAGAATGAAGCAATATAGAAAATGAACAACCTAGTTAATTTGTTGTTTTAACAACCAAGTATGACTAAGAATTGACTGGAACAAGTCAAAACAATACTTGAAGCCCGTCCCGTGTATGTCCCGTGTAGGTAGAACAATATGTGCCTGAAAATAATATTTCAATTCCCTACTGACTAGCAAGAAATTGTACACATTTTATACTAATGTCACGGCATAGTGATCTTCTAATTTAGTTGTACCCTCTCTTTCTAATGAAGGTACAATGGCATTTTTCCAGAAAAGATCATCTAGATTGAAACTATATGTAACACAAATTCGGAGGGGTGTAAAGCATTTTTGTGGCACAAGCTCTCTACAAGTCATCATTCCTGCCATTCTCTTTTGAGAATGTAAACATTTCATACCTGCTTATTGAAGACAGATTTCTAAGAAATGCTGCGGGTGAAAAACGCTTCATCGACTGACCTATGAAACTTGGTGTACCACTCAATTTTAACCATTTTTTTGATAGTGCAGTAAGAAGAAATAAACTTATATATGCACACACAACGTAATGGCCGAAAGTGTTGGAATCCCTTTAAATTATTCTAGAAAATGAAGTATTTGTCTCAAAAAAATTATTGCAATTACACATTTTGTTATACACGTTTATTTCCTTTGAGTGTATTGGAACAACACAATTAAAAAGAAAAAAAAGACAAATTAGACATAATTTAACACAAAACCTGAAAAATGGGCCGGACAAAATTGTTGTCACCTTTCCAAAATTTTGGGTAAACAACTTTTTCAAGCATGTGATGCTCGATCAAACTCACCTGTGGCAAGTAACAGGTATGGAAATATGAAAAACCCACCTAAAACCATATAAAAAGGGGAGAAGTTGCCTCAATCTTTGCATTGTGTGTCTGTGTGTGCCACACAAAGCATGGAGAACAGAAAGCGGAGAAGAGAACTGTGTGATAAGAACCAAAATTGTTGAAAAATATCAACAATCTTAAGGTAACAAGTACATTTAAAGAGATCTTGATGTTTCTTTTCAATGATGCACAACATAATCAAGGAGTGCTCATTTCAAGAACTAAGTCACCCTCCTTCTCTGTATATACAATATTAAAATTGCAACATCAAGGAGAAAAAGTTGTAGAATTATAACAATCACAGCATGGACAGATGTGTTAATGATATGCAAGTAATTAAAAAATGGAAACAATATTTTTAAAACATCTCAATTTATTCAGTATTGAGTATGAGTGCCATTAATAGTTATTAATGGTTGTCTGAGGAATGTTTTGCCTTAGTGAATGTACTTGAGCAAAACATCAAGATCCACTGCTGGCAGCTCCTTTTGCTATTGCCACCAACCAATGATGTCCCAGATGTGCTTAAGGGTATGTTTCGGCGGTCAGGATTTCCTGCGGATTGGATGCTGCGTACAGCTCTGCGTTCAGTCCGCAGCGTCCAGATGTTACAGCATAGTGGAGGGGATTTTAGGAAATCCCATCTCCACTATGAGTGCAAGGACGCCTCTGGCATCTCTGCGTATATGCACATGCGGCGCATCTTTCTAGACCGCAGCATGTCTATTTATCTTGCAGAGACGCATGGTCTCCACAAAATAAATAGTACTGTCCTATGAATAGGATGCGGTGATTCCGCATGTGTTCAATGAACACATGTAGAATCACTGCACGTACAATAGGGGGCATTGCTTTGCGTGGAGCGGGTGTCCGGACAGGAAGTCTCTAGTCCCTGCATTTATCATCCCCTTCTTCAACTTCTGACCCAGCTGCTCCCTCCTCCCTGCCAGGGACTTTTGCAGTGACCCATGACTCATACAGGGTAAGTTGACCTCCTGTTTCTACAAAGAGCTTAGAAGGCTTCAGCAAGTCAGTTCTTTTTTATCACGTGATGTCATAGACCTAATGGAGAAAGAGTAGAATTATCTGGGTAAAAAGGCAAAATGAGCAATTGTAGGTACAAAGTGCTGTATAATATGATTATTGCAAAATATTAAGAGAATATCAACTTTGATGTGATGAGGAGTAGCGCTTCTGTAATGGGAAACTGTCTGGAGATGCTGGACACAGGCTTGTGTTTGAAGATTTGGGCACCTTTCAGATGTATGGTTTACTATTAAATTTTATAATATTCTAATTATTAGTCATTTGAATAAAAAAAATTATTTTAAAAGAAAAAAATCTTGTGTTGTAATTTCTATATAGCATGAGGGTATGTGTATTTATGGCAAGAAGAAAACAAGAGGGCAGGTCTCCAATATTTTTCAATATATTTTGGACACATGTTTAAAATTCTTTTTTTATTTTTATATTTGTTCAATGTCCATCAGAAATCCACCTGTTTACTTATGTTGCTCTAAAACGATCACTTATTACGGTATGTTAGGAATCTTTTTTTCTGCAATCTGGCTTTACAAATTCAGCTTCTACGGCCTTCCAGCTATGTGCAGCATGTGTTGAACCAGCAACGTTTACAACTAATTCTGAAAAAGCATTCCCGCTCCAAAAATAATGTGTCTGGATAATACATAGGCAAACCAAGGAGGACACGAGCTGTTCTGTGTCAGTGACAACGAGGAGTCCAACTATAACTGAGCCCTGGAACAATATCTCCAGGACGTCATACATGTTAATAGTATTAGTTCATTTGCATATGCGATGCCAAATTATTCAATAATCGTATTGATGACAGTACTGGAAGCTTCAGCCTCCATCTAGGTAGACCGACCCTATAGTGAATTCTTTGTGGCCATAACTTACAATGGTAAAACTTGAGTTCTGCTGGGTTTATCAAATTGATGGAATACTTCCTGCTGCAGAGACTACACTCCCATCCTTTTAAATAAACAGTTATAACTCAAGGGAATACTAAATTAGCAAATACCTTCCTGGACAATCAATTCTTAGAGAGCACCTATCACCAGTCTAGGGCGGCCCTTTTTATTTAAGAATAGAGTGAGCAGCCTCAGACTTGTGATTTTTCTAAATATTAGCTCCTCACAAAAGTGGTTATAAGGGTCCCTAATGCCCCCAAAAGGATCCAATTTTCTAGCAAAAATTGGCTTCAAACTACCGTGTTTTAGAACCCTGGCATGCATACTGGGATACCATCACCCTCCTCGCTGTGAAAGAGCAAGATCTCGAGTGTTATTGAAAGATGGCACTACTTGCACTAATCCAGCATTGCTCCATACTTTATTAGGGGCTCCACAATAACTGCTCTAATGATGTGGATAGAGAAAGGCTGTGATTCCTACTTCCCTTGCAGATGCATAAAAAACCCCTGTGTGTGTTGATGTCCCTATTCGTACAGAAAAATTGTCTGTCTTTCTTTTCCTACCCATACAGAGAAATCTTGTGAGTTTTTTTTCCCTGGCCATATATAAAGCATGTGAGTCCAGCTTCCTCCACCTAAACAGAAAAAGCCTGCAAGTCCTACTGACCCTTAACATAGTGATTGACAGCGCTCCCTGTATGCAAACTCATACGCATAAAATGCTGTCAAAGCTGTGAGGTGCAGAAGTAGGACTCACAGGCTATCTCCATGTAAGGGCAGCGGAACAAGAACCCACAGGAAAGTAGGACTCACAGGCTTTATCCATATATAGGGAGTAGAAGCAGGACCCAGAGGAAAGCAGGACTCACAGTCTTTCTCCATGTGAAACAGAACCAAAAGGAAAGCAGAACTCAGGCTTCTCCATGTGTGGACAGAGGAAATCAGACCCAAAGGAAAGCAGGACAAACAGATTTCTCCATGTGTGAGCAGAGAAAACAGAACCCAAAGGAAAGCAAGACTCACAGGCTTCTCCATGTGTGAGCAGAGGAAACAAACCCAAAGGACTCACAGGCTTCTCCATATGTGGGAAGTTTCAGCAGGACCCAAAGGAAAGCAGGACTCACAGTATTTCTCCATGTATTAGAAGTGGAACCAGGACCCACAGGAAAGTAAGACTCATAACCTTTCTCCATGTATGGGCAATGGAAGAAGAACCCACAGGAAAGTAGGAATCTGACAGAGGAAACAGAACCAAAAGGAAAGCAGGACTCACAGGCTTCTCCATGTGTGGACAGAGGAAACTGGACCCAAAGGAAAGCAATACTCACAGGCTTCTCCATGTGTGAGCAGAGGAATCAAAACCCAAAGGACATCAGGACTCACAGGCTTCTCCATGTGTGGGCAGCTTCAGCAGGACCCAAAGGAAAGCAGGACTTGCCGGCTCCTCCATGTGTGGACAGTGGAAGTAGGACCCACATGAAAGTAGGCCTCACGGGCTTTACCATGTGTGGGGAGTGAAAGCAGGACCCAAAGGAAAGCATTTATAATGCATAATGTGGAATCCTATATATCCCCAAACACGGGGTGTTCTCCATTACTTTTCAGTACTACTGGTGAAGAGTAGGAGACCTACCAGAGCCATTAAATAGAGTTTTACAATACCCTCTTAGGAGATAAGTATGCGAACTTCCAAAAGAGAAAAATCTACAAAAAAAAGTACATGAAAGACAGGGAAAGATCAGTGGGTAAATTGTTTTGCTCAAACCTGACCTTACCTCATGGCCTCCAGCACACGAGTCATGTGTTAAAACTGTACAGGACAATGGAGTCCCCTGTGGCTCCATATTATGTAGCTACAGAGTTTGCCGCTTCACGATGGGTGCCATATGTGGGAGAAGCAATACTTCTAGGTGATATATCTTTGTAATATGGCATTCATTAGTGCATGACCCATATGAACTCAGAGGCTAGCAATTCTAGCTAAACTATTATGGTTTTCAGGCAAAAATGAATGTGGCATATTGGACCCCACCAGAATATCCAGGTTTCTAACAGGAGACACGATCCATTTTAAAACTCTTACTTTTCAAGTTACAAAGTTTGGAATAACGTAAAAAAAAATCATGATTAAGAGCTAGTGTAGTTCGAAATGCGTCGACAGTTATACTATCGTGGCTTTAAAATTTTTCTTTTTCATGTTTTAACCTACCAATAAATGTGATGTGTTACTTTTGCAATTGCTGGATTTTCCAATATTTTTTCACAATAAAAAAAACATGTAGTCAGAGCCAATGCATGAATTATATCCAGAGAGGAATGTGTAAGATATACATACTGCTCATACCTTCACAGGAGGCAACTACATTACAGGGTAAATAATTCACTGTGGACACGATAAACTTATGCAAGCGCTGTCTGTTACACTACTTGTTCTAAAAGTCTCCAACAAACCTTCCAAGTCACACATCTCACCAGAAAGTGATGCGATGGGTGAAAACAAAATGATTTCAAAATAGTTCAATCAGTGCTGATCCGAGTGTAGAGACCAACACTAAAACGAAAGGGCAAAAAACAAAAAGCCACCCAGCCCTCTTCTCCCCAACACTGAAGATCAGCTCAATAGAAATTCTATGGCTTTTGTCTTTAGTGTCGAGATTAACGCTCAGCTGACTCCACCAATCAAAACTTGTCACGTGTCTCTAGGATATGTCAAGTTGCACTTAAAATATATGGTGGGATTATGCGATTATTTGTATAACTTTCACTGTATGGAACATTAGAGGCACAGAATCTTTCCTGCTGCCAATTCATTCAATCCCAAAATTCCCTAGATCCCTCCTGCCAATGCAAATTCCATATACAAGAGCCCCAGGCTGAGAGGGGTTTTGCTCTACTTTTTCTGTGTATCAAGCCAATTACGTGAAGAATAAAGAGTCTTACCTTGAAGCCAATTTCACACGTTCAGTATTTGGTCAGTTTTTTACCTCAGTAGTTGTGAGCCAAAACCAGGAGTGGGTGATAAATACAGAAGTTGTGACGTGTTTCTGTTACACTTTACCTCTGATTGTTCCTCTCCTGGTTTTGGCTTATCAATGCGAACCAAAAACCTATGTTAAATACTGAATGCGTATTTTGTAAGCCAACATCAGTAGAGGAGCAATGAGAGGAAAAGTATAATAGAAACACCTCACCACTTCTGTATTTTTCAGGATTTGGATGTTTCGCCCCCAGCAGTTCGCCCCCGCACATTTCGTCCCCAGCATTTGGCCCCCAGGATGTTTTGCCCCCACACCTTTCGCCCCCAGCAGTTCGCCCATTTCGCCCCCAGCAGTTCACCCTCGGATGTTTTTTATGTTCTAGGGTGATAATACTCCTTTAAGGCCAAATGGGGGGGTGAAATGTGCGGGGGTGAAATGATAGGGGTGAAATGTGCAGGAGCAAAATGTACCTGGGGCAAACTGCTGGGGGGCGAACTGCTGGGGGAGAAAACTTCCTATAACCCCCTTGTAAATACTGTGATGTTTTACTCCTTTTTCTAGTTCAATAACAGTAGCTTAGTACTCTTGCCTGCCATGTTTCAGAAGCAGTAGAGCTGTGGTCTTTCATGGTTTCTTTTCACTTCTCCCGTATTCATTGATAGTCCACTCCTGACCCTTCTCACACTGCTTGCTGGAATCACAGGACTATAAGATAGCAAGTTCCCTGTCACGTCTTTACTGTGACAGAGAGGAGCCAGAAAACCGCAACGTCTGATTTCTCCTACTCTTGCGCTGAACAGAAGAACTTCACCTTCATATTAAATGGTGTAAATTTTTTTTGCATCGCAGGGGTTAATCTGCTCTGATGAGAGCTCCTTGAGCTAAGGCTCTCAGCTGTGCACTGTTAGCCACTCCCATCTCCTATATAAACTGGGCCTTGACTAGCACTCATTGTGAGAGTTAGCTTTTGCTGCAGGGCTGGAGGAGGTTGTTGTTGGTTGTTAGAGTAGGCTTTTGGTGGATTTATCTGTGACTGTTGCTAGGTTTGGAGTGTGTGATATTTCCCTTTCATCCTCCACTCCCCGGTTCATTACGCTGTTATTTATTTGTGTCTATATTTGTATGTTTGGTATTTTTCGTTACCCCTGTTCGTATTACTTTGTTAGTCTGGTTGGTGTAGTACGGTACACTACTACTCCCCTCTTTCTTGGGTAGGGGAACGGTACAGATTGAGGGCAGATTCAGAAAGCTAAGACAAGGTACGTGGCCCCGGCGTCTTCACCATCAGACGTAATCTGGGCAACAGGGCGAGCTAGGGAACCCCTAGCATTAGGTTCAGTAAAGGAGCCCCTGGTCCTGGGACACCCGGCAACAGGGTCATGACATTCCCTGTACAGATAAATATATTAACCAAATTACCTGTTTAAGTTATTTTAGCAGTATGTCTATCTATATATACCAACAGCACTGTGTAAACATGAATTCATCATTTTCATCAAAATGTTTGAGCCCATTTGCAAGCAACAATGCATCCCTATACAAAAGTATGCCCTCTGTCAATGCATAGGACTGCTCTATTTAGAAAGGCTTAAGGCCCCGTCACACATAGCAATCTCGCTAGAGAGATCGCTGCTGAGTCACAACTTTTGTGACACAACAGCGATCTCACCCTGCCGGTATCGCTGATCGCTGCAAGAAACCTCTGGACATTTTTTTTGTCGCTGATCTCCCGCTGGCCAGCACGCATCGCTGCGTGTGACAGGTGGGAGACCAGCGTTCAGCTGTACTAGGATGTAAAAAATAATAAAAAAAATAAAAAATATTGTTATTCTCACCTTCCGACATCCCGCACAGTCTTCACGCCTCTCTCCACGCTCCCGGTCCCAGTAATCCTTTGCAAGAATGACCGCGAGACTTCACGATCCCGCGAGAACGGACGTCATCGCGGTCATTCTCGCAAAGGATTACTGGGACCGCAGCGTGGAGAGAGGCGGGAATGCTGTGCGGGACGTCGGAAGGTGAGAATAACAATATTTTTTATTTTAATTCTATTTTTGACATGAATATGGCATCAGCGCTAACGAACACAGCGATGCCGCGCGCTCGGCATCGCTGTGCTGATCGCTGGTGAAGCTGTCTGTTTGACAGCTCACCAGCGATCACATAGCGACTTACCAGCGATCCTGACACGTTGATATCGTTGTCTGGATCGCTGGTAAGTTGCTATGTGTGACTCCAGCTTTAGAAAGAAGTGTGGATAGGGTGCGAGGCCTTGAGGGTATGTATCTAAATAATCTATCTACTATATCTATCCATCCGTCTATTTACTCAGGCAGGAAGGTAGTACTGTTGAGTAGTAATTCCAGATTATTTTACTTTAGCCCATCTGGAACTGTATGGTGTGTACACTGACAGTGAATGAAGATATTGGACAGCATAGAACAATCATTTGGTTAATTCTAGAAACTTCAGCATTTATACACTAGGATTTTTAAGTAGGCGATTAATATTATGTTTTTGGAGCATATTTCTATGTTATGAGTTTTATTATTAGGCATCCAATTCCCAACCTCCCATTATGTTGCACTATGGATGATCATTTCCATGAGCACGAAGGGCGGAGGGGCTATAAAAGCAGCTTCTGCAACTGTAAAAACACAGCAAAAAAAAACAAAAAAAAAACGCGTAAAATCTAAACACAGTAAAAACCAGACCCTTGTTCCACAGATCCGGAAGAGGTCCAGCAGGAAGTCACCACCGAAAGTCAAGCATGTGTGACAAGTCTGGTTTCTTCCCATAGACTGCAGGTAATACGGGATATACCCCCGGAGTGGATCTCATCCTGCTGCTCATGGATGTAAACTCTGTATGCTGCCAAGTTTAACAGTCGTGTTTTTTAACCTTCCTCAGCAATTACTGAGCAATGATTACATGTCTACACCCAGAACATTTGGCTTTCTAATAATAAGCAACTTTCCTGGCAGAAGCTTTTTGACAGAATGACTTAAAATATTCAGCAAAAGCAAAATGACTGTCAGCGATCATCCTGCTTAGAATTACTACTGCTCCTAATAGACTAAGGAGCAAGACTTAGCTCCACTACGCCTTCCTCATAGCCTGACTTGAGACAGAGAATGGTTTACTGTGCCTAATGGGGTTGCCCGGTTTAGAAAACCCATGTACTACCTGACTGTGCACACACCGTCTTTTAAACTCAGGTGAACCCGATGAGTTTTTCAAGACTCTTCAGGAAACACTGGAGGTTTTTTTTCCCCTGAAGCTTCTTTTGTGTAATTCCCTTTTCAGTTGTTTCCTGAGTGTTTTTTTTCTATGTATTTTTTTTTGCAGCCAGTGATTTTGGAGGGTTTTCCCGTGGATTTTTGTGATTTTTTTTTTTTTTTTTTACTTTTGTTTTCCAGTCATTCTTTTTATTCCATTGAATAATGAAGAAACCGCTAAAGTTTTTTCAAATATTGGCAAAGCGCTAAAAGAAACCGTCCGGTCGACAACCAGGCGTCTTCTGAGCTTTCCCATTGAGTTGTATTGTAAATTACAGAGCTGAAACCGCCAGTAGAACAGGTCAATTCTTTTAACCGCTTGGCATTTTTCGAAACCGGAAGTGGTTAAAAGAAGCTCCAAAGAATGAACGTACGAAAAGCGAGTCGTTTTTACATAGAAATGCTTATGTTCGTTCTTTTGCACATTTTTTACAGTTTTTTTCAGGCAATATCAACCTAATAAAAACGTTGTGTGCATATAGTCAATCAGGAAATTCTGCATAAGTTAATATTAGGGAATCCTCTGTTCAGGATATTCATTGCATGGCCAGAGTGGAGAGTGTCGCTATCACTCTCCGGAAGACTTGTCCTGCCCTGCATTACGCAGAAAGCCTCGTCATTTGGATTAGCCATTGGGTACACCTTGATTTTCCCTGTGGTGGTGCTGCAAGGTAATCGTTTCCCCATAGATTACACCTGATTGATGAAAGTCAATGCATGAGACAGAAAATCTACAAAGTTGACAGCAACCGTTTTATAAGATTTGATGATGATTAGTGAAAAAAAAAAAAGATCAACACTGCTACAACCCATGGACAAGAGCGTTGACAGAAGTGGGCGATATAGCTAAAAATATCTGTTTTCTTTATTGTTTTTGATGAATTTTGATTTTCTACTTTATTTGCTAAATGAACTGAAAAAAACAAGACAACTCATTTCTTCTAGTAGTTTCCTTATAAAAACTTTTCAATGTGTATATATCTATATCTTCCCCGAGGACGCATTGCGAAATGTACATTGAAGGGTGATGGCGAGCCGTGCACTGTGGCAATATGGGTTCATAGTCCTTTATTATTCTTATATTGATGTTACACTAGATCCATTATTTTTGTATATATTTAGGTAATTTATCCTTGGTATTTCATCAGTTATTATGCTTTGAAATCTATTTTATTTATTTCATTATGAATTAAGAGCTGTATTATTTATTGTACGCTGGTACTTTGTTTAATATACTGTATATATATGTATACATACATATTTTACATGGTTTTACATGTATTATATTGTGTTTTTAATGACATCATAGCATCAAGCACTTTGGATCAGAAATAAGGGTTACGGGACTTTTTATGTGATTATTTATTCTGCCCTTTTTTCTGGGTCACTCCTTATTATCTGTCTACATAGTAACTTGTGCACTGTGTTCCTCCATCTTCATTTATTTTAATTTATTTGTCTTGTTTGTCCTGTCATATATGGATTTAATCAATATATCTTATCCACTTTGTATATAATAAAGATTATTTTAATAATTCACATTGGTCCTGTGCTGGATTTTTGCAGGTGTTATTGTGTTTCTATTTGTATGACTGACTTATTATTCTTCAATATATGTTTCTACCCTATGCTGTAGGTGGTGAAGAGAATGGGAGAATACTCTGTGGACTGACAAGACAAAAGTTTAACTTTTTGGAAGATTTATGTCCCATTACGTCTGGCATAGAAGTAGCACAGCATTTTACAAAAAGAACATCATACTGTCAGTAAAACATAGTGGTAGTAGTGTGATCGTCTGGGGCTGTTTTGCTGTTTCATGACATGGAAGACTTGCTGTGGTAAATGGAACCATGAATTCTGCTCTTTACCAAAAAATCCTGAAAGAGAATTTCCAGACATCTGTTCGTGACCTCAAGCTGAAGCACACTTGGGTTATGCAGCAGGGCAATGATCCAAAACACACCAGCAAGTCCACCCCTGAATGACTTTAAGAAAAACAAAATTAATACTTTGGCATGGCCTAGTCAAAGTCCTGACCTTAATCTGATTTAGATGCTGCGACATGACCTTAAAAAAGCGATTGGTTCATGCTCGGAAACCCTCCAATGTAGCTGAATTACAACAATTCTGCAATGATGAGTGGGCCAAAATTCCTCTAGAGCGTTGTAAAGACTCATTGCCAGTTATCGCAAAGGCTTGATTGCAGTTGTCGCTGCCCAACCAGTTATTAGGATTAGGGGGCAATCACTTTTTCACACAGGACCCTGTAGGTTTGGATTTCTTTTTCCCTTAATTATAAAGACCTTCATTTAATAACTGCATTTTGTCTTTACTTGTGTTATTTTTGTCTAATATTTAAATTAGGTGATCTGAAACATTTAAGTGTGACAAACATGCGGAAGAATAAGAATAATAAATCAATAAGGGGGCAATCACTTTTTCACACAACTGTATACCAATAAAGTTTTTTTCAATGCCAAATATCAGGAAGTATAAAAAACAAAGCAGCTTTATTTAAAGCATAACACATCAAGAGACAAAAACTGCAGCATCAAAAACGCGATAAAAACGCAATGAAAAATTACAGGTAACCTAAATTAAATAATAGGTGTAGAAATTCTGCAACATCAAAAAAGCACCAAAAGCTCATTAGGGGAATGGGGCCTTAGTGTTTGTTTGTTTTTTTAAACATGTATTTAGGTGATAAACACTATAAAGGGCATGTTAGGCAGGGAATTTAACAACAAATATAAAAATGTTGGTGTATAAGAGGGCATAGGGGACCCGTCAGGTTCCCTTTAACCCCTTACTTACCGATAACGTACTATTGCGTCATCGGTAAGTATCCCCTGCTTTTTATGGGGCTGTGCACAACTCTTCCTTTTTTTTTCCTCGGACCATCATGCACGAGTTGCATCCGATTATCGGATCGTACTTGGCCATTCATGTCAATGGGTCCGTGGAAAAAAATCAGATCGCAGTCAGATGAGAGCAGTACAATTTTCACAGAATGGAGAAGATGGAGAAATATCTGCACGTGACAGAATGACTGTGAAATAAAGAGATCATTTTTCACTTGTGTACATTTATAGTCAAAGAGGAATTTCCAAAGACCATACTTTACATTTTCTTCATATTTGCAGCCATTAATAATCCTCTTTACATGCTTTGTCCTGTGCAGCCAATTCAATGGTAAGGAAGAGACAACGCCTCCCTGGAAAATGCCTCGAATGCTTGTAATTAGACTGACACATTTCCTCTCCCAGTAACGGGCTGAAGAAACTGCAAGGAAACTCAGGCCACCCCCCACCCAGAACCACACCGCTCCAGTATTTCCACTCTGGAATGTAGGATCTGGTTAACCCATTTGTGTCTGTCCGATTCTGTGCAGGCAACACTCGAGCAATATATATAGCAGGGTATCTTCATGGTGCACTGGAAATACTTGGAATATACAGATGCTAGCATTCGTCCAGTACCGCCAACGTCTTCATAGGCTATGCACCACCATGCATGAATAAATCTGAGAGCCGAGAACTGATCTGTATATTAGGCTTATTAGGCTGGGGTTTCACAACGAATTTGGTCATGAGTCATGACACCTGTCCCGCCACCAAGGTTTTCCCAGTGCCATTGCTACATCGTGAATGGGGTCCTATTACGATCCCGAGGGTACTGCAAGTTGCAAAAAATCAGACAAGGTTGGACTTCTTGCGGTATTTTCAGGGTCGCAATGAGACCCCAATTACTTGTGAGCTGCGATGTAGCACTGCCACTGAGCGAACCATAATAGCATGACAGGTGGTGCCGCCAAAGTTGCCGTGTAGCCTTACCCTTAGGGCGCATTCAGACATCTGTGCAAATCGGTTCCTAGATCAGAACGTAATGCATGGACTGATCTGAGCATGACAGCTTCATAGAAATATACAACACTGTGACACTCAGATCAGGAGACCCTCAGCCACTCAATGAATTGGGATCCGATCTTGGACCAATTTGCACGGATATCTGAATCCACACTTTCTCTAAGGAGTCCTTCACACATCAGTGATTTTTCTCGTACACAAAAAAATGGTCTAAAGTTCATCAGTGTTTCTGATCAGACTTTCATCAAAGTCAAGTCTGGTGAAAGTGTTCATTTTTGCTATCAGAATTTGGTCAAAGTTTCATCAACTTCTCTGGAATGAAAAAAAAACCCAAACAAATAAATTGTTTTTTTTTTGGTTTCCCACGCTTTTCCAATAACTTTTAAACAGATCCACAGACTTGCATTGGCGATTTTGATCCAACACTCAGATCAATCTGGGATGGATCTCCATACCTTTGTGAGGACCACTCGGCCAGAGGAAAAAATTGGACACGTGAACTGCTCCATAGACTATCTTACGAACGAGTGTCATCCATGAAAAAAAAAACCAGATAAATTTTGTAAGATGTGTGGAGGAGCCCTTACGCTGTTTATAGGGGGAGTAAGGAGAGATAGTGGATGGTTAGCATAAGCCTAGGGCTACATGGTAACCTGCGGTGCAGCTCAAAGATCATGGTGTCGCATTGTGATGTTGCAACTAGTAGTTGTCAATGAATGTCACTGTCACCGTGCAATTTGCAACTGCAACCCCTGCACTGACTCAAGTTACGCCCTTGGCACAAATATGGTGCCGCAGGAGAAATTATACAACAAGCAAGGAGAATATGGATTTATGCATCCGCCATGATTTAGCATTACAGTCACATTTTCTGTGTCTTTTGGCAGCAAATAATTATAGACAGGCAGAAAAAGTAAATGATAAAGACTTCTTGCTAACACTGCAATGAGATATTAATGTGAAAACTACAGCTAAGATACGGCATGCACCCAAGAAAAATAATATAATTATAAATTAGGTTTACTCTAAATTACAGGACTTGGAAAACCTCGATCCTAGATCAGCCAAGGCAGCATTTGGAATGGGGGTTTCCAAAGTGGGCACTGCTTACTTGGCTGTTTTCAAAGCATCCATAGAGCCGGATGAAGAGTCCTTACCATTCAGTCTGCACCAGGAGGTGGCCGTCTTGCTTTATTCCAACAAGTGGGTGTCGGGAGAAAATCTTTTTATGTCCATCTAGTACTACAATCAGTGACGTAACTAGATAACTAGATACAGATGGGCCCCGGTCCCGATGCAGGATTTGAACCCCCCCTCACCCCAAATCAGACAAATCAGGAATAAAAAAATAAAATACAGTGTCTGTAAAGTCATGGTGCACTTTTGATCAGTCACTGGAAAGCAACAAAAAATGATAGAAATGTGAAATCTGCTCCAATTAAAAGAGAAGCTCTCCCAGTTTCATACCTATTCAGTGCAGTTCGATGTGGGCTCCATTTGTTACCCTACACACATCCAAACGATAGTGAAGTTCTTGCCACACACGGGTAAGGATGTCTGGTGTAAGGGCAGTCTCACACGTCCAGATAATTCCGGTATCAGAAAAAACTGTACCGGAGCTATCCGTGTCCGTGTGGATACGTGGTACATCTGTGTGGCACACGTTCCCCCCGCTGGCTGGTGCTGAACGCGGCTGTCATTCTCTCCTGCTCTGCCAGCAACAGCGAGCAGGAGAGAAAGAATGAATGACAACCCCACGTGGGGGGCCCCCCTCTGTTTGTGAACCAACCCGGCAAAACTCACAGCTGGGGGCTGCTATTCTCAGGCTGGTAAGGGGCCATTGATCTCAGCCTCAGTGACGTCACCGCTAGTTACTGAGCGTGTGCCAGCTGCTTCCCATTCATTCCCCAGTAGTTTACAGTCAGAGCGGACACATTAGCAGCGCTCCGGCTGTAAACTGATCAACCCCCTGAGATGGATTACGCCGTGGGATGTGACTGATCGCCGGACAGGTATGGATATTGTTGGTTTATTATTTTATTAAAAGATCAATGGCCCCTTACCAGCCTGAGAATAGAAGCCCCCAGCTGTGAGTTTTGCTGGGTTGGTTCACAAACAGAGGGGGACCCCATGTCAGGTTTTCTTTCATTCTTTCTCTCCTGCTCGCTGTTGCCGGCAGAGCAGGAGAGAATGACAGCAGCCTTCAGGACCAGCCGCCGGGGAACAGCGGCTTACAGTAGCGCTTCTTCCCCGGCGGCCGTCCCGTGTACACGGAGGACAGTGTGAACTGTTCTCCATGTGCACATGTTCAGCATGTTTTGCGGACCGTACGCTCCCACAAACACTGACATGTCAGTGTGTTTTGCACATGGACCGTGTGTCCATGAAAACGCGCTGACATGTGCATAGAGCCATTCATTTTAGTGGGTCTACGTGTGTCAGTGTCTCCGGTAAGTGAGAAAACTGTCACTACACATACCGGAGCTACTGACATGTGAAACCGGCCTAACAGAGTGAATAACTTCTGTGATTCTCTGTTTTAAGTGATTAATGTCGTTGATACGTTCAATGTACACAGGTTGCTTCATATAACCCCAAAAGTAAAAGTCTAAGGGCGTCAGATCCGGGGATCTTGGTATACTTGTATACTTTCATGTGACTGGTCAAAAGTGCACCATGACTTTGCAGAGATATATATATATATATATATATATATATATATATATATATATATATATACTTCCTCCATCCTGGTATATATGGCCCTTATCCTGGCTCCATGATGGTATATGTCCCTCATTCTGCCACTGTTCTTGTATAAAAGTAAATAAACCATTATACTCTCCAATGGGTGTACATACAAGTCATATGGCCCCATAGTAAAAGTATAATGAATCCCATAGTCCTCCATATAATAATAATAATAATAATAATAGTAATCTTTATATAGCGCCAACATATTCCGCAGCGCTTTACAGTTTAACAGTTTCAAGACACAAGTCATAAGTAACAACGTTAACAATACAATAATTGAAGCAAAATAAGACGACCCTGCTCGTGAGAGCTTACAATCTACAATGAGGTGGGGGAGATACAAAGTACAGGTGTGTATTTACAATTGTGTATTTACAATGAAGGTCCAGCCATCTTGAGGGAGTGAAGGATGGATGGAGATAGTGAATGGGCTACACAAGCACAGTTACACAGAGAATGACTTTGATCAGTGGACGTGATAGGCCGCTCTGAACAAGTGTGTTTTGAGGGAGCGCCTAAAACTATGCAAATTGTGGATAGTCCTGATTTCTTGGGGTAGAGCATTCCAGAGGATAGGAGCAGCACGGGAGAAGTCTTGGAGTCGGGAGTGGGAGGTACGGATTAGTGCAGATGTTAGTCGAAAGTCGTTTGCAGAGCGCAGCGATCGGCTAGGCCGATAGACAGAAATGAGGGAAGAAATGTAAGGGGGTGCCGCACTGTGGAGAGCTTTGTGGGTGAGAACAAGTACTTTGAATTGGATCCTATAATGAATGGGCAGCCAATGTAAGGACTGGTGAAGAACGGACGTGTCCGAGTACCGATTAGCCAGATGGACGATCCTGGCCGCTGCATTAAGTATGGACTGGAGGGGGGATAGTCGAGTGACGGGGAGGCCAATTAATAGAGCACTGCAGTAATCCAGGCGGGAGTGGATCAATGCAGCAGTGAGGGTTTTTGTTGTTTCATAGTGAGAAAAGGGCAGATTCTAGAGATGTTCTATAATAAACTGCACATCCCAAAGTCATCCATATAATATAATGCACAGCCCATAATACTCCATATAGTATAATGCACCTTCATAGTATAATGCACCCCATAGTTAACCATAAAGTATAATGCACTACCATAGTCATCCGTAAAGTATAATGCTCTCCCTATAGTCACTCATAAAGTATAATTATGGCTGGTTTTAGGCAAAGTGGGGCTCTGGGCAAAAGTTTAAAATGGTGCCCCAAATGCTAACATAATGCACCCCCATAGTCATTCATAAAGAATAATACACTCCCATAGTCATCCATCAAGTATAATGCATCATATAGTAATCCATATATTATAATGCACCCCATAGTATATTGCACTTCCATAGTCATCCATAAAGTATAATGCACCCACATAGTCACCCAATAAGTATAATCATGGACGGTTTTAGGCAAAGTGATGCCCTGGGCAAAAGTTTAAAATGGGGCTCCAAATGCTAACATATTGCACCATCACACAGAAACATTTCGGTTGTATTTACATGTGCTGATTTCAGGCCGCTAAACAAGTGTGATCAACAAAATTGAAGTCGTTCAAAGCTTGTTTTCCGGCCTCTTTACACCAACTGAGAAACAATGATGGAGACAGAACGAGCACTAGTAAATCAATCTGTTCCCATACAGTATCATGTTAGCAGCAGCATAGCTGCAGTTTTCCCCGGGCAATGTGCTGCTCAGAACAATGATTTTTGTTCTGGCATAAACAATCCAGTCACTTGATGAGTAGAAAGCATTTTGCTTGTTTAGTATAATACACCCCATAGTCCTCCACATAGTATAATGTGTAAGACAGTCCTCCATGAAGTATAATGCACACCTCATAGTCCTCCATATAGAATAATGCACATCCCATAGTCCTCCATATAGTATAATGCACCCCTCATAGTCATCCATGTAGTACAATGCAGTCCCCATAGTATAATGCATCCTACAGATCTTCATATATCAAAATACACTCCTCAGTCCTTCATATAGTATAACACACTCCTCATAGTCCTCCATGTAGTAAAATGCACTTCCCATAGTATAATGCACCCCATAGTTCTTCACATAGTATAACACATTCCCCATAGTTCTTGATACAGTAGATTGCAGCCCCCATATATTATAATGCACTCCATAGTATTCCATAGAGTATAATGCAGCCAACCCATAGAGTTAAATGCAGCCACCCCATAGAGTAAAATGCAGCCACTCCATAGAGTAAAATGCAGCCCCACCATAGAGTAAAATGCAGCCACACCATAGAGCAAAATGCAGCCACTCCATAGAACAAAATGCAGCCACTCCATAGAACAAAATGCAGCCACCCCATAGAATATAATGCAGCCCCCTTCAGAGTATAATGCAGCCACCCCATAGAATATAATGCAGCCCCCCCTTAGAGTAAAATGCATCCACCCCATAGAATATAAAGTAGCTCCCTTATAGAGTATATATAGAGCCCCCCATAGAATATAATGCAGCCTCACAGTATTATGGCCACCAAGTACTACTCAGTGATATTTTAAAAAATACAATACTCATCTCTCCACCTCGTTCCCCCTGCTGCTCTAGGCTCTGCAGAGTGTTTTAGCAGCTTCATTGAACGGCACAGTCACGTCATCTCGCACCTGCTGTGTCAGAAGCAGAGGGGAATGATGGGGGAGGGAGCATCATCTGACACTCTCTCCTCCATTATTGCTTTCACCTGTATTGGCATCTATGATGCTGATATAGTTGCATGTGGCGCGCAGGGGGGAAAGGTGGAGCGGCGCTGTTGCTGGGCTCCCTGACTCACGGGTCACATAGCGGCCATGTGGTGTGCCGCTGTTAGCGGCACGTCACTGGCTAGGGGCCCTAGGCAGCTGCCTAGTCTGCCTGCCCCTAACGCCAGCCCTGAGTTTAATGCACCCCCATAGTCATCCATAAAGTATAATGCACCCATATAGTCATTCATGTACTAGTATGGGCACTGATTTAATAAATAAATACTTATTGTCCGTTTGCTCCCCTGCCCCCCCCCCCGATTCTGCTGGCATCGGCGGGCCCCTGACCCGTTGGTCCCAGTTTCCACAGTTTTTACGCTCCACGACCCCTGTTTACAATACTGGCTATTCCTTATCTATTTTCTCAATCCCTTTACAAATGTGAATAATGTACATCCGGGAGCAATAGTGATCATATTTGTGTAGCTTCTGTCATGATCTCAGTGCGGGTTTGACTCGCACACGTGGGGTTAATGTCTGGAACCAGTGCTGATGACTGGCATTTCTGGGGTTAAAGGTTGTGATCCCGATGCAGGCTTACCTGCACATCTGGGGCTATGATTGTGGCCTCTCCCTGGTTCTGGGGAGGCTTCTTATAGCCTCAGGATGCTCCCATCCCTGTCAGTTATACTCTTGCCCTTGGCATTGTGTGGTGACCCCTGAGTGTGTTTGTGCTGTGTTCTGGTTACTTGATTCTCTGTGTATGACTCGGTCTGTTCTCTGGATATCGCTTTGGATTCTGCCTGATACCTCCTATGTCTGTTTGGTTTTGATCTCTGCTTGGCCCTGATTATCCGCTCTGTCTCATCCCTGGTACTGTACTGTGATCCTGTGTATGACCTTTGGCTTTGTCTGACCTCCCGTCTGTTTATTCCTCCTGTACCTCGTTTAGCACTGCTTCTGTACTCAGGACACGCGCACTGGCTCTATGAGCAAGTGTAGTGCGGTGTCTCTGACATTATAACTGACCCTTTCAGTTTTTTGTTGTTTTTTTTTCTGAAGGAAAAAAAAAAGTGTGTTATCCTCATGGATCCCATACAAGCCTTGGCTGATCAGGTCAAGCACCTGACCCAAATGTTCCATAAGCTCAATGTGGAACAACGCACGATGGCCCATACCCAGCAACTGTTGGTGGTTACTGTGCAGGGGGCTGTCGATGCAGGGGCTTCTGGTTCTGGGGGTAGGGATGTGTCATTAGCATCCCCCGAATCTCCGGTCAAATTACCAGACCTTTTCTCAGGGGATAAAAAGGAGTTCAGGTCTTTCAGAGAAGGATGCAAGCTTTTTTTTTCTCTAAGGCCCCGCTCCTCCGGGGATGAGTTCCAGAGGGTGGGGGTCATTATTTCCCTACTTCGGGGGGCTCCGCAAGCATGGGCTTTCTCTCTGTCCTCCTCTGCTCCTGAACGTATGTCAGTGAACGCATTCTTTGAGGCCCTCGGGCACATTTATGATGAACCTGACCGAGTGCGATTGGCAGAGGACATGGTGATGAGTGTCTTTCAGGGGAAACACACAGCTGAGTGGTTTTGTTCTGAGTTCCGCCGCTGGGCGGCAGAGGTCTCTTGGAGCAACGCCGCACTCCGAGGACTCTTTCGCAGAGGCTTGTCTGAGCGGCTGCAGGATGCCTTGGCGTTACATCCCCCACCTAACTCTCTCGAGGACGCCATGACCCAGGCCGTCCGGATGGACCGCAGGCTGCGGGCCAGAGGGGTGATGCAGGTGGATACTCCATTATTCCCCAGTGGAAAAGAGACTGCCCCTGAGCCCATGGATGTAGGCGCCCTCTCCCTGAAGGATACGGAGAGGAAACGCCGGAAGGACAAACAGTTATGCTTTTACTGCGGTAAAACGGGACATTGGAAAAGGGAGTGCCCGAATTGCCCGTCTTCAAACCCGGTCAGCGGGAAACGACTAGGTCTGGGTAGTCAACGGGGAGGCTGCTCAGACCCTCAGGTACCATTTTCCTCGTTTTCTAAAGTAGTACTGCCTGTGGAACTGTTTGTGGATGGTAGTTCTTTTTCCTCTACAGCCTTTGTGTACTGCGGATCATCTATTAATCTTATTGACTCCCAATTGGTCACACACTGCAAGATAGGGACAGTTAGGCTCAAGGTTCCGATCAAGGTGATGGCCATTGACTCATCTCCCCTCACTAAGGAGGGAATTCGCTTTATGTCTGATGTGTTTTCGCTCAGGGTGGGCGCTACTCATGTGGAAAACATAAGTTGTTTTGTGCTGGACAATCTACCTGCAGGGTTGGTGTTGGGCATGCCCTGGTTACAACACCATAACCCAGTTATTAACTGGAAAACGGGGGAGATTGTACAATGGGGGTTTAATGATTTTGAGTTATATGATAAAGCCGCACTGCTGGTTGAACCTGTTAAATCTGTGTCTGTATCATCTGTCGAGCTGGAAGGTATTCCGGAATGCCTGAAGGACTTCGAAGATGTATTCTCCGAAAGCGAGGCCGAGACGTTACCGCCACATAGACCCTTTGACTGCGCTATTGAGCTGGTCCCGGGGGCTAAATTACCCAAAGCCCGTCTGTTTAATTTGTCCGGTCCTGAGCGCTTGGCTATGAAGGAGTACATTACTGAAAGTCTGCGCAAAGGAAACATATGTCCTTCAGTCTCACCTGTGGTGGCAGGTTTCTTTTTTGTAAAGAAAAAAGATGGCGGGTTACGTCCCTGTCTCGACTTCCGGGAGCTTAATCAAATTACTGTACGGAATACGTACCCCCTTCCGTTGATTCCCGATTTATGTAACCAACTATCAGGGGCAAAGTGGTTTTCTAAACTGGACCTTCGGGGGGCATATAATTTGATAAGGGTCCGAGAGGGGGATGAATGGAAAACCTCGTTCCTCACGACCGAGGGACTATTTGAAAATTTAGTCATGCCGTTTGGTCTTACCAACGCCCCTGCCATATTTCAGAATTTCATCAACGTGGTATTCTAGGATCTCATTGGTCGTTTTGTCGTTATCTACTTAGATGATATTTTGATATATTCCCCCGACAAGTATTCTCATTTGGAACATGTACGAACTGTGCTCCCAAGGCTGAGAAAAAATCATTTGTATGCCAAATTGGAAAAATGTGTATTCTGTGTACAAGAGTTGTCCTTTTTGGGGTTAATTGTATCCGGTGAGGGTTTTCGCATGGACCCCAAGAAGGTGCAGGCCATTGCGGATTGGGTGCAACCCCGAGATCTTAAGGGTCTTCAGCACTTCTTGGGGTTCACCAATTATTACCGCAAATTTATCCGGGGGTTTTCGCAAGTGGTCAAACCTCTCACGGATCTAACATGCAAAGGTGCGGATGTGAGAAATTGGTCCTCGCTCGCAAAAGCGGCCTTTGCGACGCTGAAAAAATGTTTTATGTCTGCTCCTGTGTTAGTGCAGCCAGATCCGTCCAAACCATTTGTCGTGGAAGTGGATGCCTCTGAGGTGGGGGTGGGGGCGGTGTTGTCCCAAGGGCCTGCCACTCTAACCAACCTCAGGCCATGTGCTTTCTTTTCCAAGAAGTTCTCTGCTGCGGAAAGAAATTATGACATAGGCAATAGAGAGCTTCTTGCGGTCAAATTGGCGTTTGAAGAATGGAGGCACTTTTTGGAGGGGGCCAGTCACCCGGTTACGGTGATCACGGATCACAAAAATTTGTCGTACATTGAGTCTGCTAAAAGACTAACGCCCAGACAAGCCCGTTGGTCACTTTTTTTTTTCCCGTTTTCAGTTTACAATTACATTTCGTCCAGGGTCTAAGAATGTCAAGGCTGACGCCTTATCACGCAGTTTTCAGCCGGTGTCGCCCCCTGAGCCACCGTCCTCCATTCTTCACCCTGGGGTTGTGATAGCAGAGGTCTCATCTGAATTGGAACGGGAGATTCAGGGGGCCCAGTCGCAGGCCTCGGCGGCCAAGCCGGAGGGGAAGTTGTTTGTCCCAGAGCAACTTCGCCTGAAACTCTTGCAGGAGTTCCATGAATCCAAGCTGAGTGCTCACCCTGGTATTTCAGCCACACGTCTGGCGGTGGCTAGGATCTTTTGGTGGCCTACCCTTGGTTCGGACATAAAAAAATTCATTGCTGGTTGTGGGGTCTGCGCTCATTCTAAAGGCTCTCATAGCCGGCCGGCAGGGGAGCTGATACCCTTGGCAGTGCCCGAAAGGCCATGGACTCACTTATCCATGGATTTTGTTACCAATCTCCCTCCATCTAAGGGTAATACAGTGGTATGGGTAGTGGTGGACAGGTTTTCTAAGCAGGCTCATTTCGTACCCCTGTCCGCACTACCGTCAGCTGAGACGTTGTCCAGGTTGTTTGTGCAGCATGTGATCCGGTTGCATGGGGTACCCCTGAATGTGGTGTCTGATCGTGGTGTGCAGTTTGTGGCTAAGTTTTGGCGTGCTTTCTGCAAAAAATTAGGTATGTCTCTGTCCTTTTCGTCTGCATACCATCCTGAGAGCAATGGGCAGACGGAGCGCACTAACCAGTCCCTGGAACAGATCCTCAGGTGTCTAACCTCTGCTAGACAGAGTGACTGGTGCGATGCACTGCCGTTAGCTGAATTTGCCTTCAATAGTCGGGTGAGTCAATCCACTGGTAGGTCCCCTTTCTTGATTAACTATGGGTTCAGTCCTCATTTCAGTGAGTTTTCTCGTCTGGATTCGGGGTGCCCCGGGGCTGAGGACTCTGTTCAGCGGTTAAAAAATACATGGGCAGAAGTCCAGCGGCGTATATCCAGGTCTCAAGGCAGGTATAAGTATTTCGCGGACAGGAAACGAACACCTGGTCCCATGTTTCGGGTGGGAGAGAAAGTTTGGCTCTCCACGCGAAACATTAAGTTAAAGATTCCGTCAGCCAAGTTAGGACCCAAATTCATTGGCCCGTACAAGATTGTGGAAAAAATCAATCCAGTGGCGTATAGGCTGTGCCTTCCACCCTCTTTCAAGATCCCTAACGTCTTCCACAAATCTCTACTGAAACCTTTTGAAGCAGTCCGGGGAGACTCCGAGTCTGCTGCTTCTCCTGTTTTGGTCGAGGGGCAGGTGGAGTACGAGGTTGGTCATATCGTAGATTCCAGGTTGGTACGGCGGTCGGTACAGTACCTGGTTCATTGGAAGGGGTATGGACGGGAGGACAGGTCCTGGGTGCCGGCCCGGTTGATGCATGCTGATCGCCTGGTACGGGCTTTCCATGCTAAGTACCCAGGCAAGCCTGGGGGTCCAGAGGCCCCCCGTTGAGAGGGGGGTACTGTCATGATCTCAGTGCGGGTTTGACTCGCACACGTGGGGTTAATGTTTGGAACCAGTGCTGATGACTGGCATTTCTGGTGTTAAAGGTTGTGATCCCGATGCAGGCTTTCCTGCACACCTGGGGCTATGATTGTGGCCTCTCCCTGGTTCTGGGGGAGGCTTCTTATAGCCTCAGGACGCTCCCATCCCTGTCAGTTATACTCTCGCCCTTGGCATTGTGTGGTGACCCCTGAGTGTGTTTGTGCTGTGTTCTGGTTACTTGATTCTCTGTGTATGACTTGGTCAGTTCTCTGGATATCGCTTTGGATTCTGCCTGGTACCTTATATGTCTGTTTGGTTTTGATCTCTGCTTGGCCCTGATTATCCGCTCTGTCTCATCCCTGGTACTGTACTGTGATCCTGTGTATGACCTTTGGCTTTGTCTGACCTCCCGTCTGTTTATTCCTCCTGTACCTCGTTTAGCACTGCTTCTGTACTCAGGACACGCGCACTGGCTCTATGAGCAAGTGTAGTGCGGTGTCTCTGACAGCTTCACTATATGACATCCAGCTTTTTGTGTCTGTAAGCCATGTTCACACATTATAGAAATACTGTTTAATTTTTTTGCAGGATCTGAAACCAAACTACACAATAACAATCTTCTCCCCCTTATTTGATGCATTATTGGTGCAGATGTGAACCCGCGTTTTTAATGTGTTTTTTTTATATATAATTTTTATTAAATTTGAATATTTAACAGGAAAGAAAGGGATGTTTTTTTTTTTTGTAGTACAGATTCCGCACTTAAGGCCGTTTTTACACGTCAGTGTCTCCGGTACGTGTGTTGACAGTTTTCATACGTACCAGAGACACTGACTCACGTAGACCCATTCAAATGAATGGGTCTATGCACAGGTCAGTGTGTTTTCACGGACCATGTGTCCATGTGCAAAACACGCAGACATGTCCATTTTCACACGGGCCGCAAAACGTGCCGCACATGTGCACATGGAGAACAGTGTACACTGTTCTGCGTGTGCAAGGACGGCCGCCGATGAAGAAGCGCTACTGTAAGCGCTCTTCCCTGGCGGCATGTGATTAAGACGGCTGCCATTCTCCCCTGATTTGCCGCCGGGAGATTTCCTCCAGGAATTCCCGGCATAGAGCTCAGCGAGACCGCGCCCGGCTCTGCCTCCTGTCTGCAAGACTCCATGACTCACAGCAGCGATGGAGGAGCCAGGCTCAGAGCTCCTGCAGCTGGAGCCCTCCTGGAATCCTCCGCTGTGTGCTCCCCTCTCACCTGGTGCCAGACACCAGCCCTGTCCTTCAGCCCCGGGCGCCCACACTCACCTATGGACTCCCCGGTGCCCGCTCCCCTCTCAGACGGCCGCCGGCAGGGCAGGGGAGAATGACAGCCGGCTTCAGCACCTGCCACCGGGGAACAGAGCTTACAGTAGCGCTTCTTCCCCGGCGGCCGTCCGTGTGGTACTGATGGGGCACAAGGTTGCTATGGGACGCCTTCACACCCAGGGCGGGCCCAGGCCCGGGCCCGATGAGCTTCAATGGGAGATGTCACGGCAGCTGGGACCCGGCCCGTGACCCTGGGCGCCCATTGTAAAAGGGGAATATTTCAGTGTGCTTATGTTGGTGAAAGTTTAAAAGTGATTTGTGTCGCCACCTGTGGTGTTCGGCAATAGAGATGTAAGCCGACGCTGCAGACAGATCCTCTGGGACAGATGGTGTGGTGCAGCAGTGATGTTATAGCCCTCCACAGGCACGGCTGTAGTCCCAGGGCATTGTAGGTGAAGTGACACTTAGATGGTGTAGTGTCAGGCGCAAGGGATGTAGCAGTGCTGGGCAGGTTGGCGCAGGAATAAGTGGAGGACACCAGGGCATGTAGTTCCAAAGCTTTACTCACAGTCTGTTGCAGGTACAGGTGCCCGCATCCGTGCCGTGTCCTCCGGGTCAGGAGCTCAGCCAACTTCCAGGCAAGATGAAGTACTCCTTTCCAACACTCCGCCAACATATGTGCCTTTTCTGAACGTCTCCTCTTATAGCGCCTTTGAATGAAGTACTCCTAGTACTGAGTTACACTGGAGTTCCTCCTGTCAGATG
This sequence comes from Dendrobates tinctorius, assembly GCF_039654945.1. Classification (NCBI taxonomy): domain Eukaryota; kingdom Metazoa; phylum Chordata; class Amphibia; order Anura; family Dendrobatidae; genus Dendrobates; species Dendrobates tinctorius. The sequence continues at coordinate 19,153,658 of NW_027361743.1, read as the reverse complement.
TTCCTATGAACACTATTTGTACGGCAGACAGCTGCAGCCTGCTTCGGGGACTCCTTGCTACTAAGTCCCGGCTCACTAATAGGTTGCTGTTGTGCCCCCAAGTCTTGTGTGGGAATAAAGTGGTCACTACTTCTATTCCTCCGGTGTCTGCTGCAGGACCATTAGTAGCCGTACAACCTTGGGGACCGGACCCCGGCCTTGCGCTTAGAACTTGAAAAGGGTTCTCCTCTAACCCTGGTCCTTGTTCTCTTATTCTCTTCACGTTCCGTGCTATTCCTTCTTCCCAATGGAGAATCAAGCTTCCTTTCTCTGTCTCTTTCCTGTGCCAGCAGACCCAGATCACTGTGACCTGCTGCAGCACTTCCTTCTTCCATCCCTCTCCCGGGGATCTTCTCTTTCTCACTCTCTGTCCTTCTACATCCTCACTCATTGACTGAATGAAAGACTGACTGACTGACTCAACTCTTCCCGCTCTTTTGTGTGAACTAAACTCCACCCACCTCCCAGCACGTTTCGTGTTCCAAGCAGGGAGCCACCAAGTGGTGAAATGCTATACTCCAAGCAGGGAGCCGCCGAAGGTGCTTTGCTACACTACTTTGTGGTGTGGGGTGCTGGAGCGTGGTCAGGTGTCTCCACCTTACCTGGATGGTGGGGTACCACACCTCAGGAGGAGGTGCAGCACCTCTGTGGCGACTGAACCCTCAGGGGCGCCACAGCTACATGTGTGCCGCAAGTAGTACACACAAGGACACTGATATCTCCGGTATTGTTTTGTCCGGTCAAGCAAGAGAGAGGGAAAAAAAAGCACCAAAACCGCACAGTTCAGCAGCGGCTTTAGACCACAGGGGGTGCAGTTCTCATGAAATCACATCCACTTTGCTTGGACAGTTAAACAGCAGAATTTCTGTGCAGAAAATATGCAATATTTACATGTGATCAAAGTCTAAAATTGTTAAGAAAATGTGATTCCATGAGATCTCCCCCCTCGGTGCATCTAAACACGTTGCTGAACTCTGCGGTTTTGGAGCAATTTTCTCTATAGGCTTCTTCCGGAGAAAAAAAAAAACGCATGAAAAAAACACTGCTGTATTTTTAAGAGCAGAATCAAAGCTTTTCTATAATATTAAAAAAGGAGTTAAAAATTCTGCCTCATATCTGCACCAAAATTGCATCAAATAAGTGGGAAAATGCATAAAAGAAACTCCGCAAGCACACAATAATCAGAGATTGTTATTGCATCGTCTGGTGTATACACCTGCAGAAAAAAGCAGCAGAAAGAGCACAGCATTTATTTGTGTGAAGTTTTATTACATTTTTTATGGGTTTAATAGAGTAATATTAATCACAACTTTTTTTTATTTTTTATGTCTTTTACCGATTCCCATGAATAATCTTATTTCTGTGTTGTGGGGGCCGTTACGATTACAGGTACACCAAATATATCTGTGTTATTTGCAAATTTGCAATGTTTAATATTTTAAAAAACATTAAAAATGGGGCGACTCACAAAAATAGAGAAAATGAATTTTTTGTAATTGTTATTTATTATTTTTACGTGAGCAAATTAAATCTTTTTCTTCACCTCAGTATAGAGGGACCATAGAAATACATTTTTATATATACAATGCATTTCTATGAACATGGATAATCTGCTCCTGGAGTCACTGCATGCACTAGAGGTCAAGATTACCAAATTGTCCAAACTACAGGGTGGGCCATTTATATGGATAAAACGGGACGGAGAAAACTTTTCAAGATGGGTGGTGACCATGGCGGCCATTTTGAAGTCGGACATTTTGGATCCAACTTTATTTCTTTCAATGGGAAGAGGGTCATGTGACACATCAAACCTATTGAGAATTTCACAAGAAAAACAATGGCGTGCTTGGATTTAACGTAACTTTATTCTTTCAAGAGTTATTTACAAGTTTATGACCTCTTATGAAATATGTTCAAAGTGCTGCCCATTGTGTTGGCTTGTCAATGCAACCCTCTTCTCCCACTCTTGACACAATGATAGCAACACTGCAGAAGAAATTATAGTCTAAGTAGGAATGCTTGGACCTGACACCCATAATGTGGTGGTGCACCATCTTGCTGGAAAAACTCAGGGAACGTGCCATCTTCAGTGCATAAAGAGGGCAACACATCATCATGGAGCAATTTCAGATATCCAGTGGCATTGAGGTTTCCATTGATGAAGAATGGCCCCACTATCTCTGTACCCCATATACCACATCATCAATTATGGGTGTCGGGTCTGAGCATTCCTACATGATCAGTTTCCTGTAAAGTGGATTGGTCGTCGTGGGCCAGTTGAATGGCCACCAAGGTCTCCCGATCTGACCCCCTTAGACTTTTATCTTTGGGGTAATCTGAAAGCAATTGTCTATGCTGTGAAGATACGAGATGTGCAGCATATGAAACAACGGATACTGGAAGCCTGTGCTAGAATTTCTTCTGCGGTGTTGCCATCAGAAGAAATGCTATCATTATAAGCTGTGGCTCTTTGGCAGAGCTGAAGCCTGTAAACATGGAGATGTGAGTTTGAGTCCCAGTGAGAGTTGATCACAGGAGAAGCAGTGGATATATAATTTAATTTATGCACTGAGCAGAGAGAAGCGTCCCCACCCCCCAGGAAGAGGAGGAGCTACAGAGTGATGAAGTCAGAGAAAGGTAAGTATTAGGCTGGTTTCACATTAGCGTTCAGGGACTTTACGGAGGACTGCGTACTCCCTCTGTTAAGCTCTGCATCCTTCTGCATGCGTCCTGCAAACCTCTCTTTAACATTGGGTACACAGGACATGCAGATGCGTCGTTTTGATGCACATCCACATACATCTGCATGTCCTGCGTACCCAATGTTAAAGATAGGTATGCAGGACGCATGCAAAAGCATGTGGAAGTAGGCGGGGCTTAACGGAGGACGTACGCAGCCTTCCACAAAGCCCCCAAATGCTAATGTGAACCTAGCCTTAGTGATGCTTATGTACTAATCGTGTATTTTCTGTGTTTTCGAAAAAAAATGCTCAAATCGTCCCGGTTGTTCGACAGCCACAATTCCTGCATGTGTTCTGAATCCAGAACGGTTGGAAACTATCTCTCACACAATTGTAGCACTTGTTCTCCCATCTGTCAATGTCCACCTTTTTATATTATAGTCAGCAGAAATAGAAGATATTCAGGGAGGAAGAAGGGGGAAACGTGGAGAGGAACAGGTCCAACCCTGGACTATTGTCAGTCAGCTTCCTCTGACATTACTAGCATTGATGAAATGTTTGTCACGAAACACTAGGACCTCTCTATGTTTTCTTTTCCAAACTCTAGACAGCCCCACCAACAAAGTAAAACCTACAAAGTCCCAATGTCAATTTATGAATCATTTAACAAGCTGGCGTCACATGGGCACTACGAGAAATAGTACTTTTATTCGCCTGATAAATACTGGACAGCTCCGCTGTCAATCTCAGAATAATAATTCTGGGCAAAATGTTCACTTTTGTTAAAAAGATTATGAACTCCAAACAACATTTTGAACTTCAAACAAAATTATACATTTGGGGCAGAAGTGGAACATAACTCTCGGCCTAGAAGACCGAGGTCTCAGACTAAGCATCTCCTGCTCAAAATTAGACATCAGAAGGATTTATAGCATTGGGGTGGTCTAAATACTCTTGAATGAAAATTTCCTTTTTCGCAAAGTTATTCTTTATACGGTTTTGAGATACATACAGCTTGTATATCTGAGGACACTTAATTCTTCTAGGATCTGAAGTCCTTAAAAGGGGACTATGCCAGCACAGAATGACTGTTCAAACCAAGTACAGGCACTCGGTGCATCGTGGCGGGGCCAATCATTTAAGTGCAGCTTCCTACCTACTTGATTTCCTTCCATCTGCACCCTTCTTTGACTCAATAAGCCAGAGCTGTCAATCAAAGAAGAGGGCGAAAGAGATATAGGGAAAACAAGTCGGTGGTAAGGTGCACTTAAATGTTTGGCCCCGCGACGGTGCACCGAGCGCCTGTAGTTTGTTTAAACAGTCATTCTGTGCTTACAGAGTCCCTTTAAGACCAACCATATTAATGAAGATGAATTCTACTGTATGGCAGCCGTCATAGGTATCTATTTATGGAGGCTTGAGTCTTTGTGATTGGAAACCTCAGGGTACATGTCGCCACGTATTCTCTAAACCAGTCGTTTCCATCCATGAGCTCTCCAGCTGATGCAGAACCACAACTCCCAGCGTGCATGCCCCAACTGCCGCAGGCAACAGCTGGTGATGCATGAGTTGGAGGCCGCTGCTCCGAAGTGAAGAGGTGCTATACATAACACGGCCATTTGCTTCAGACTGCATTTATATTTACTAATTAACTCAGAGATACACTTGGAGACTACAATCAAGTAAAAAACTTCTAAAAATGCAACCAGTGCCACAAAGATCAAAAGAATGGTGGAATGCAGTCAATAAAAAGAAAGATAAGCCAACACTTAAATTCCAAGAGCATCATGTAATGCACATGACAAGATCTAGTAGGTGCAGACCAGCTTAGCAAGAAAACATCCCGGCCATTCTGGATTCCTCTTGAAGACAGTGTCGAGACCTCAGACTTTAAATACCCCTGGACCCCGGAGTGCTCTTGGATTAGCCTGGTTAGGAGAGAGACTGCTTTATCTTTGGAAGAGAATTTGTACAATCTGGTCAATATATTTAAGCATCCCCCACATGCCATCACTGCAGTGAATTTAGCTGAGAGTGACACTTTCCACTGGAAACCCTATGACCCGATTTGCTATCTGATCTTTTTCAGAATGTGCGGTGTGGTGTCCCATTCATTTCCATCTAAATATATTTTGCAGAGGTCAATTATTCTACCCAACACAACGAATCGGATAATAATTTGACTATTTTTGAGTCCAACTGATTATTGACGCGCTTGTGGCAGGATTCACTTAGAAAAATAATGGCTGCTTTCTTCCAAAAACGTTCTCAGGTTGTATAATGTATTTCAGCTCCACTCCCTTGGAGTTAATGGGCAGAGTTTCATTTCCACACACAACCTGCAAACACGTGTGGCGCTGCTTTTGCAAAAAAATAAAGACATAAAAATAAAGGATAAAAGAGTGGCCATGCTGCCTGATATCAGACGAGTTGATATCGTGGTCGGAAGAATAGAAGGAACAAGGCGAAGAAGAAGACCATCAACCTGATCGCTTGATATACTATGTAGATAACGGCAGAGAAGACCCTGGTGGACCTATCTAGGCTTGCACAAGATCGATCTTCCTATAGATCGTTCATCCATCAAGTCACTATGGCTCGAGATTGGTAAATAATAAAATAATGAATTTCACCATACTATTAGATCATCAACTTCCTCAATGATTTAGCTGCAAGTTTGGCTCATGACAGTCATCAAGTGACCGGCATACCCCATGAAAGTGCACTAAGCATTCTCTGAATATAATAATACATTTATTGAAGACATGCCTGAAGCGTACCTGATCACAGCCAACTTTCACCAGGTCTTGCAGCATTTGTCTATTCACCTCTACCGATGCAAGGTTTCCAGATTCATTGGCGAAGGGTAGAAGAGAGTAGCGGATCTCTCGTAGAGCCTTCTGGTAGGGTGCAAACTTGGCCGGTTGTCGAAGCTGCTGCTGTTGCTGTCTACCTGCATCTTTGCCAGAAATAACTTTGGAGTCCATTAGGCCATCATTGGCAGGTCCAATAGATAAACCCTGAGCCAGTGGTTTGGATGGCTGTTTCAATCCCTCACGGATTTCCTGCAGTCTCTGCCTGCTGTTTCCAGAATACGTGGTGGTGGGGAAAGTTTTTGGTCTCATAGTGAATCCAGTTTCGGGTATTCAGCAGGCAGTTGTTTTATAATCTTGGATTACCATTGGGTTTCCGTGTTTTATGTTGCAACCACTCACGAGCTGTGACGAGATCCACATTCTCAACCTGAAAGAGAAGATACAGAAATGAACAGGTCTTACTGGTATGCAAGCAGGTGGAAAAATCTTGGACGGATAGTCGTAGTAGTAGCCCTTGAATTGGCTCCTGCAATCTTGTATATCGGATAAAGATGGTGGCCTGAGAACAGCGCAGTAGAAAACTCAATAGATGAACAGAACAGGGCAGGATGAGGACACGAGTAATGAATATCATCTCGTTGCCAGGCACAAAGAAGTGCAAAATATAGGCACTCTCCACCGACAATGACAACTTCTCATTGTTTTTCATGAACAGGAGAGCGGTTGTCACACCGAAAAGCTCAATTAGATGTGCAGCCAGAGGAATGTACAAGGATTCCCATACATGCCTTCAGGAATAGGAAAGAGCAAGTAAAGCCAAGTCTGTGTATTCCTGTCCGCTTAATAACATACCTGAAATATCTCCTGTGTTTATACTAAACTAAACCTTCCAAGCATGCAGCCGCTTTAACCTTTACAGAAAGCAGACGTTGCTCGGGACAGTGTTAGCTCTCCATCTTGTAGCTTTCAAATAAAGGTTTGCTCACACAGTGCTTTTTTGCAACCCCCCCCCCCGCGGACCCCGCATAAAAAAAGAGCGTTGGCAGGAAGAACGTTGCATGCATTAGTCATATTTTTGATGATTTTTTTATGGGTTTTTTTTAAACGCGATTTTGATGCAATAAACTGAACGACTAAAAAAAAACGCAACGAAAATGTTGAAACGCAAAGAAACAAACACCATATGATTAAGATTTTAGGAATCTTAGTTATTTTGCTGCTATTGTAAAATGCCCCAAATTGGCTTTTGGAAAGGCTAAGTTCACATAAGTGTATACACAAAATAGTCAAATTTTCATCCAGACAAATAGGACAATTTTTCATGTGTATTGTCATCTGTATGGCATCCATTTTTATACATCTGCAGTTATTAAAATTTACGGGAAAACATAAAATTTCCTATATTAATAATGACAATGTATCAGTAGAAATCCAGATGCTATACAGATGATCTGCATGGGATCCAATTTTGTTTTGTGCAACCATAGACTTGGAAGCGCGTCTCATCTAAAATACGGATGAATCTAGGGCAGTGATGGCAAGCCTTTTAGAGACCAAACTGCAATCCAAAACCCACCTATTTTTCACAAAGAGCCCTGAATACTGAGGTTTTAGATTAGAAAGACAACTCATACATTAGCGCGCTATACAGTCAATATCAAAGAGCTTGTAAGTGCTGCACTCCAAGCCTAAGATACTAGCCACCAATTGTAGTGAAGGTCTGTTCTTGAGAATGGAGAGGATTTTTAATCAAAAGTAAAATTGCAAAGTTGTTTGTTTTTACAACCTCTTTGCAATTTTAACCCTCTATCATGATGAGAACAAACCCTAGTTCAGCTATGTCTTTCTTATACACCGGAGACCAGAACTGTACACAGTATTCTAAGTGTAGTCGCACTAGTGGCTTATATAGAGGTAAAATTATGTTCTCCTCATGAGCATCTATGCCTCTTTTAATGCATCCCGTTATTTTATTTGCCTTTGCAGCAGCTGCCTGACACTGACCACTAAATGTGAGTTTGTCGTCCACCCATACACCCAGGTCTTTTTCAGTGATCGTTTTGCCCAGTGTTTTACAATTAAGCACATAATTATACATCTTGTTCGCTCTACCCAAGTGCATGACCTTACATTTATCCCCATTAACCCCCAAGGGTGGTTTGCACGTTCATGACCAGGCCAATTTTTACAATTCTGACCACTGTCCCTTTATCAGGTAATAACTCTGGAACGCTTCCATGGATCCTGGTGATTCTGAAATTGTTTTCTCGTGACATATTGTACTTCATGTTAGTGGTAAAATTTCCTTCATATAACTTGCGTTTATTTGTGAAAAAACGGAAATTTGGCGAAAATTTCACAATTTTCCAACTTTGATTTTTTATGCCCTTAAATCACAGAGATACGGCACACAAAAAACTTGATAAGTAACATTTCCCACATGTTTACTTTACATCAGCACAATTTTGGAACCCAAATTTTTTTTCCTTAGGAAGTTATAAGGGTTAAAAGTTGACCAGCGATTTCTCATTTTTGCAACACCATTTTATTTTTACGGACCACATCACATTTGAAGTCACTTTGAGGTGTCTATATGATAGAAAATACCCAAAAGTGACACCATTCTAAAAACTGCACCCCTTAAGGTGCTCAAAACCACATTCAAGAAGATTATTAACCCTTCAGGTGCTTCACATGAATTTTTTGAATATTTAAAAAAAAAAAATGAACATTTAACTTTTTTTCACAAAAAAAATACTTCAGGTTCAATTTTGTTTATTTTACCAAGGGTAACAGGAGAAATTGGACTGCAAAAGTTATTGTGCAATTTGTCCTGAGTACGCTGATACCTGATATGTGGGGGGGAACCACTGTTTCGGCGCATGGCAGAGCTTGGAAGGGAAGGAGCGCCGTTTGACTTTTTCAATGCAAAATTGGCTAGAATTCATATTGGACACCATGTCACGTTTGGAGAGCCCCTGATGTACCTAAACAGTGGAAACCCCCCACAAGTGACCCCATTTTGGAAACTTGACCCCCCAAGGAACTTATCTAGATATGTGGTGAGAACTTTGAACCAACAAGGGCTTCACAGAAGTTTATAACGTACAGCGGTACAATTAAAAAAATCATTTTTTCCAAAAAATGATCTTTTCACCCTCAATTCTTATTTTTCCAAGGGTAACAGGACCCTAAAAGTTATTGTGCAATTTGTCCTGAGTGTGCTGATACCCCACATGTGGGGGTAAACCACTATTTGGGCGCATGGAAGAGCTCGGAAGGAAAGCAGCACCATTTGACGTTTTTGGCTGGAATTGAGATCGGACACCATGTCGCGTTTGGATAGCCCCTGATGTAACAAAACAGTGAAAACCCCCACAAATTTCACCATTTTGGAAACCAGACCCCCTAAGGAACTTATCTAGATGTCTGGTGAGCACCTTGAACCCCCCAGTGCTTCACAGAAGTTTATAACGCCCGGGCGTGAAAATAAAAAAATCGTATTTTTTCCACAAACATGATCTTTTAGTCACCAATTTTTTTTATTTTCCCAAGGGTACCAGGAGAAATTGGACCCCAAAAGATGTTGTCCAATTTGTCCTGAGTATGCTGATACCTCATATGTGGGAGAAAACTACTGTATGGGCACATGTCGGGGCTCGGAAGGGAAGTAGTGACGTTTTGGAATGCAGACTTTGATGGAATGGTCTGCGGGTGTCGTGCGTTTGGAGAGCCCCTGATGTACCTAAACTATTGAAACTCCCCACAAGTGACCCCATTTTGGAAACTAGACTCCCCACAGAACTTATCTAGATGTGTGGTGAGCACTTTGAACCCCCAAGTGCTTCACAGAAGTTTATAACGCCCGGGCGTGAAAATAAAAAAAAACATTTTTTTCCACAAAAATTATATTTTTGCCCCCAATTTTTTATTTTCCTAAGTGTAACAGGAGAAATTGTACCCCAAAAGTTGTTTTGCAATTTGTCCTGAGTAGGCTGATACCCCATATGAGGGGGTAAAACACTGTTTGGGTGCATGGCAGAACTTAGAATCATAGAATCGTAGAGTTGGAAGGGACCTCCTGGGCCATCTGGTCCAACCCCCTGCTCAAAGCAGGATTCGCTAAATCATCCCAGTCAGATGTCTGTCCAGCCTCTGTTTGAAGACTTCCATTGAAGGAGAACTCACCACTTCTCGTGGCAGCCTGTTCCACTCATTGATCACTCTAACTGTCAAAAAGTTTTTTCTAATATCTAATCTGTGTCTCCTCCCATTCAGTTTCATCCCATTGCTTCTAGTCTTTCCTTGTGCAAATGAGAATAAAGTTGATCCTTCTACAATGTGACAGCCCTTTAGATATTTGTAGACAGCAATTAAGTCTCCTCTCAGTCTTCTCTTTTGCAAACTAAACATTCCCAAATCCTGCAACCTTTCCTCATAAGACAGGGTTTGCAGACCGGTCACCATTCTGGTCGCTCTTTTCTGAACTTGCTCCAGTTTGTTGATGTCTTTTTTAAAATGTGGTGCCCAAAACTGGACACAATATTCCAGATGAGGTCTGACTTGGAAGGGAAGGGGCACCATTTGACTTTTTCAACGCAGAATTGGCTGGTATAAAGCCCTTTTATTCTCTGGGTCAGTACGGTTACAGCGATACCTCATTTATGTCGTTTTTTATGTTTTGGCACTTTTATGCAATGAAAACAATTTTATATAAAAAATAATAATTTTTGCATCGCTTTATTCTGCGAGCTATAACTTTTTTATTTTTTCACTGATGATGCTGTGTGGCAGCTCGTTTTTTGCGGGGCAAGATGACGTTTTCAGCGGTACCATGCATATTTATATGCGTCTTTTTGATCGCGCGTTATTGCACTTTTTGTTCGGCAGTATGATAATAAATCATTATTTTTTGCTTCGTTTTTTATTTTTATTTTTTAAGGGGTTCGCTAAAGGGGTTAACTAATGGGACAGTTTTATAGGGCAGGTCGTTACGGACGCGGCGATACCAAATATGTGTACTTTTGTTTTTTTTTGTTTTTTTTCCAAAAATGAATTTATTAGGGAATATTTTTATTTTTAATTTATTTAGCGATTTTTTTTTTTAAATTATTTTTACACTTTTTTTAACTTTATTACATTGTCCCAGGTGGGACATCACTGTCCTGTGACAGATCGTTGATCTGTCGCATCACAGATCACTGTGACAGATCAGCGATCTGTCACAGGCAGTGTGCAGGTTTCCTCCTTGCCTGCGCTTTGCAGGCATGAGGAAGCCAGCTCCCTGCACGCCCCCGAAGGTCTCCGTCGCCATCTTGGATCCGGGGACCTGCAGGGAAAGAGCCCCCCGCAGCAGCACTGCACATTGCGCTGCCGTGGGGGGCTCAGGGAAGCACGGAGGGAGCCCCCTCCCTGCCGATGCTTTCCTTTAACCCCAGGTACACTGCAATCGTGTTTGATCGCAGTGTGCAAGGGGTTAATGTATCGGGGGCGGTTCTTGACCGCCCCTGACACATTGTGCTGGGTGTCAGCTGTGATAATCAGCTGACACCCGGCCGCGATCAGCGGCGCTCACCACGTGGGCGGCGCTGATCACTGTGACGTACTATCCCGTCCCTGGGAATTAAGTCCCAGGGCACATGGACGGGATAGTACGTCACATGACAGAAAGGGGTTAAAATTTACGGGAACACATAAAATTTCCTATATTAATAATGACAATGTATCAGTAGAAATCCAGATGCTATACAGATGATCTGCATGGGATCCAATTTTGTTTTGTGCAACCATAGACTTGGAAGCGCGACTCATCTAAAATACGGATGAATCTAGGGCAGTGATGGCAAGCCTTTTAGAGACCAAACTGCAATCCAAAACCCACTTATTTTTCACAAAGAGCCCTGAATACTGAGATTTTAGATTAGAAAGACAACTCATACATTAGCGCGCTATACAGTCAATATCAAAGAGCTTGTAAGTGCTGCACTCCAAGCCTAAGATACTAGCCACCAGTTGTAGTGAAGGTCTGTTCTTGAGAATGGAGAGGATTTTTAATCAAAAGTAAAATTGCAAAGTTGTTTGTTTTTACAACCTCTTTGCAATTTTAACCCTCTATCATGATGAAAACAAACCCTTTAAGGCAGGGATATCAAACTCAAATACACAGAGGGCCAAAGTTAAAAGCTTGCAGAAAGTTGCAGGGCAACCATGATATTTGTTAAAAAAAATGTCTACCATTGAGGAACTTTTTCCTTATCAAATAAAACGATTAACGTTTGGAATTATAGTGAAATAATACAGTATAATGTTATGTAACAGCAGTAAAAAGCCGATGGCCCAATGGCCTAATTTAAATATGTAATGTCAAAGGATAAAAAACCTTGAATAAAACAGATAAAGTATGATGCAAGCAAAAGTGCTCCAAAACACAGTATGATGCCCCTACAGTGAACTCCACCACATGCACAGTATGATGACCCTACGGTTCCCCTCGCTCTCAGTTCCTCCAGTAAAGAACTGGGGTCATCACAGTATGATTCTCCAACTGTAATCACACACAGCTCTGCATCTATATATATATAAAAATGAATGTATGTATGTGTGTGTCACCAACCAATCACAAAGCATCTTTCATTTCACCAGAGCTGTTCAAAAGAAGCTCAGCTCTGATTGGTTGCTATGATCAACAGTTTTCCTTGCATACAATCACTAAGCATCTCTCATTTCACCAGAGCTGGTTAAAAGTAGCTGAGCTGTGATTGGTTGCTATGACCAACAGTTTTCTCACTGCATGACAACACCTCAGCAGACACTTACATGGTGGGAGAAATCTAGCATCCCCAGGAACATAAGCTCCCAGCCATTGTCTGCCCCCCCCCAGAAAGGAACACAGAGCACATGACAGAAATGAATCCCCCCCTCCCATGGATCATTGGTATGCAAGTTAGGGCAAATCCACTCAGCATTTTGGTACTGACCCCAGGCCTTTCTTAAAGGGATCCCGGTATGGAAGTCAGGGCAATTGCCTTCAAATGCTCTGGTACTGACCCCAGGCTCTCTTAAAGGGATCTCCTGTACAGAAGTTAGGGCAAATCTTTCAGCGCTCCGATTCTGACCCCAGGGTTCTATTAAAGGGATCATTCGTATGGAAGTCAGGGCAAATCCACTCAGCGCTCTGGTTCTGATCCCAGGCTTTCTTAAAGAGATCCCCGGTATGGAAGTTATAATAGAATAATAATAAATGTTATTTCTATAGCGCCGACATATTCCGCAGCACTTTACATTTCAGAGGGGACTTGTACAGACGATAGACATTACAGCATAACAATAATCACATAGATCATAACAGATACCAAGGGGAAAGAGGGCCCTGCTCGCAAGCTTACAATCTATGAGGAAAAAGGGGAGACACGAAAGGTGGGTGGTAACAGTTGCCCTGATTGTATGGACCAGCCATAATGTTAAGTGTGTAACAGTACAGACACAGAGGGCTAATGGATGCATAAAGCATGTGGGAACATGATGCGGGGAACCTGGTTATGGTAAAACTTTTGGCTCTGCCACACAGGGATAGATTAGGTTAATGCGTTGAGGCGGTAGGCCAGTGTGAATAAATGCGTTTCCAGGGCACGCTTAAAATTGTGGGGATTGGGGACTAATCATGTTGACCTGGGAAGTGCATTCCAAAGAATTGGCGCAGCACGTGTAAAGTCTTGGAGACGGGAGTGGGAGGTTCTGATTATTGAGGATGCTAACCTTAAGGTCATCAGCAGAACGGAGGGCGCGGGTAGGGTGGTATACTGAAACAAGGGAGGAGATGTAGGATGGTGCTGAGCCATGGAGAGCTTTGTGGGTGAGGGTAATAAGTTTGTACTGGATTCTGGAGTGGATGGGAAGCCAGTTTAATGACTGGCACAAGGTAGAGGCATCAGTGTACCGATTAGTGAGGAATATGATCCTGGCTGCAGCATTCAAGACAGATTGGAGGAGGGACAGTTTGGTAAAAGGGAGACCGATTAGAAGAGAGTTACAATAGTCGAGACGAGAATGAATAAGAGAAACAGTAAAAGTTTTTGCGGAGTCAAAAGTAACATAGTTTTGAATACTGAAGAAAGACCTTATGTCCATCTAGTTCAGCCTATTTTTAGTGCAGCTGTTCTGCATTGTTTATCCTGGGGAAGGCAAAAAACCCACAGAGTAGAAGCCAATTTTCTCCATAGGGAAAAAAATTCCTTCCTCTAAGCTGGGTTAACCATCTACCTATAATATTATGTTATTCGTAACCTTCTATACTGTTACTCACAAGAAAAGCATCCAGTAAGAAAAGTTAGGGCAAATCCACTCAGCGCTCTGGTTCTGACCCAAGGCCCCTCTTAAAGGGATCCCCGGTATGGAAGTCAGGGCAATTGCCTTCAAATGCTCTGGTACTGACCCCAGGATCTCTTAAAGGGATCTCCTGTACAGAAGTTAGGGCAAATCCCTCAGCGCTCTGATTCTGACCCCAGGGTTCTATTAAAGGGATTATTGGTATGCAAGTCAGGGCAAATCCACTTAGCGCTCTGGTTCTGATCCCAGATTTTCTTAAAGGGATCCCTGTTATGGAAGTCAGGACCGTTCCACTTAGCGCTCTGGTTCTGACCCCAGGCTGACGGGATGATGTGGGATATTAGGGGTAGTAGTCCGGCGGCTCTGGTTGACGGGATGATATGGGATATTAGGGGTAGTAGTCCGGTGGCTCTGGCTGACGGGAACGATGTGTGATATTAGGGGTAGTAGTCCGGCGGCTCTGACGGGATGATGTGGGATATTAGTGGTAGTTGTCCGGTGGCTCTGGCTGACAGGATGATGTGGGATATTAGAGGTAGTAGTCCGGCGGATGTGACGGGATGATGTGGGATATTAGTGGTAGTTGTCCAGTGGCTCTGGCTGACGGGATGATGTGGGATATTAGAGGTAGTAGTCCGTGGCTTTACCGGGATGATGTGGGATATTAGTAGTCCGGTAGCTCTGGCTGATGGGACAATGTGGGATATTAGGGGTAGTAGCCCGGAAGCACTGGCTGATGGGACGATGTGGGATATTAGGGGTAGTAGCCCGGAAGCACTGGCTGACGGGATGATGTGGGATATTATAGTAAATGTCGCTATGCGGAGTGGGCGGGCTATACACTCATATATATATATAATTTGTTATAACTAACCGTAGTTAGTTACTATGCCCGGGCAGCGCCGGGCTCTTCAGCTAGTACAGTATAACGGGCACATAAAGTCTTTCATACAGTACAATGGCTCAACATACTGTATGCCCTGTGGCAACTACAACCTCTGAGCTTCATACAAGAGAGAGCACCAAAATAGGTTTGTCCATTGGCTGGTTCTGTTTGACTAACCTTAGCGGAGACTCAAAAGACGATTTTGGTGTGAATGACCTATGTACAATATTGGGGTCTCCTCGATCTACAATATCGGGGTCTCCTCGATCTCAGATGTCAGTGAAGAACAGAATCTCACATTTGGATTTTACATCCTCAAACTATTTGTCCTCAGGTGAGAGAAACTGCCATTTCTGACAGCTGCTTAATCCCTTCTCACCATTATAGGGGCAATAAAAGGTAAATACATTAATAAAAGCATATTATAATTAAATTCCTAAATGTCTTTACTTAGCAAGTTACACTCAATAACTCAAAGTACTAATCACTGTAGAACATTACCATGTCCACCCCCTTGTTACACTGACACAAACCTGTACTAGACTGGTAATAGGACACGAGCCTGTGTGGTAGGAAGCTCCATTGCTGTGATCTGGAGATAACTTTATGATATGTGGTATATGCTGCTTAGCATTTGGAAACACAGGGTGGACAGCAGTTTTAGCAGCTAACAGCCTCTTCTTACATCAGCACCCCTGGTATCTCCAGTATTAAATCAGCTAGACAGGGTGGACAGCAGTGTGACCGGCGTCTTCTTACCTCAGCACCCCTGGCATCTCCAATAGTAGATCAGATACACAGGGTGGACAGCAGTGTGAGCAGCCTCTTCTTACCTCAGTACCGCTGATATCTCCAGTATTAGATCAGATACACAGGGTGGACAGCAGTGTGAGCAGCCTCTTCTTACCTCAGCAATCTGGTATCTCCAGTATTAGATCAGATACACAGGGTGGACAGCAGTGTGAGCAGCATCTTCTTACCTCTGCACCCATGGTATCTCCAGTATTAGATCAGAATATCCACTAGGAGTCATATTAACATCCTAGGACAGGTTTCTGTCAGTGTAACAAGATGGCGGACATTTGTATGCACTATATTTACTACCTTCCTTGAAAAAAAAGTTAGATTTTTGGCTTAATATCAATTAGGAATTTACGTATAAAACCATTTTAATTATGGTTTTTTTTAATTCTGGGAGAACCCCTTTAACAACATATGTATGCTTAACTGAGCTGAGTGTGCATGTTTCTGGTGCCGGGGGGGATTCAAAGAGGAGGAGATGTCAGCCAAGCATGCATTCAGCCAAAAACTATGTAATGTATGTGGCCAGACTTAGAATTATAACACAAGCATCAAATATCATCACCATCAACTGTTACAGTCTCGCAGAATTAATAAAAATATGTATTTATACGGAAAGGATCCAACCGCATTTGTTGTGACTGAAGCCAACTATACAGATTTATTCTCCAAACTACTTTATAGGTAAAAAATGTCTCCCTCTCAAAAAAGCAAACATTTTCTTAAAAGGAGAGTTCCAAGTAACAATGATGTTCCAATACGGAAAGTCACATAGCACGCTACAAAGTAAGTGAACCCAAATGTCACAACTCAAGAAATTAGTTGCTGAAAATCTGACATTGACAGGGATGGCATGTGTTTGGCCCCATTACGGTTCCCTATTAGTAAAACTAGACGTTACCGCATCATTAAACACATAAAAATATTGTGTGAAATGGGAGGTGGTGATGACAAAAATGCACAATACTTCATGTGACTAGAACCATCCAGCGCACACACGGCTACATATCCTCCATCCACGTCTCATTCCGCTCAGTAATACAATCGTATCGACATTCTGACTAACTAAATTGTGACGGATCCTGACGTCGTCCTGTTTTCATCATAAATAATAAATCACATCAGCGGCAATCAGGGATATACCGCGGTGGCTTCCCTGCAAGGAAACGTTTAATTGGGACCTTTCGAAAGGAATATCAAGAACATATGCTGCAGATATCCTACGGTTCAAGACGGTGCAGATAAGCCTGTGCTCATCTTCTTCCTATTTCAACCATACAATGTATTTCATGGGCTCGTTAAAGAGTCAGTGAAACAGGTTAAAAGCACATCTGATGAAAATGGGATCACAAAGCCCCCCTCACATCCCACCGTAAAGGACCAAAATGGACAGCGACCAACTCTGCTGGGTCAGAGAAGTCCACATACCTGTGGTCACGGAGTGATCGCCACTCGGATAGATGTGCGATCAGACTCGTATTTCTGTGAGTCAGACACTATATTTAACTCTTTTTTATGAAGAAAAATGCACATCTGCTTTACAACCGAGTATAAAAACCGCCATATAACAGGACTACAAGTCCCGATGTATCAAGACGGTCAAAAGGCATGAACTCTTAATTCTTGGCGCTCATCAGGTCATAAATGGATCGGGACTTCATTACCCATAAATGGCGACTCTCGGCTTTCTTCATTACGGTACCTTACATTCCTCTCGTATAAGACTTAAACAACCTCAACCCACGTAAAAGTGGCCTCATGACACCCCGCTGTGAAACAGAGCTAAGTAGTCCGAGGACGTGTCCGTCGTGTTGACAAATTGGTTTCAAACGCGGCGAACGAAGCACGTTACCTTGGCTCGTCTCCCAGCCTTGGCTGTGCCACTTTCCAGTTAATGGCATGATCGTTTCCTTCATAGAGGGACTCTGAGAAGAGACTTCTATGTGACAGAGAGGGGAAAAAAAAATCTGAGGAATAGGACACCTCCTTTCTCTTTGGGAAGTTGCTTAAAGTTCCTCCTTCACCTCCTCCTCTTTCCTCTTGGCGTCAACTACTCAGTCACAGAGGCACATTCCAAGCTGGGGAGAATTTACAGTCCGATCAGAGACTTAGGAAAAGAAAAAAAATCCCCATGTGCATCTCATGCAGCAGGAATGAGCTGGGCCCGGACGAGCACACTGACTTATTATTAGGGTTTGGATTTCTTTTTTGCTTTAAGAAACCGCAGTCTATACGTAGAAACTATATAACCGAAGAACTATAAACTACATACAGGAAAGATGTATATCTTTGTACCGTGTTAGCCAGTAGATAGAAAAATATTCAGAATTGAGAGTCCTCAGTGGTTGATACCTTTTAATGGCTAACTGAAAAGATGGTAACACATTGCAAGCTTTCGAGACTGCTCAGGTCTCTTCATCAGGCTAGACTAATACAAAATCTGAAGAGTCACATATTTATGCTACATAGACTACATAGAAACAGTACTACATAGATACAGATACTATGATACTGATATGGTTCCGAGTATAAGGAAAGGTCACACGCAGCATATCATAAAGACCCGAATATGGGAAGCATGACCAAGACCATTCAGAAATGCAAAAGTAGAAAATCTTTACTGAAAAATAGATAAAAACATATCAAAAATACAGATCCGGGAATCCGTACAAGGTTAAGAACCAGACAAAAGGAAAAATGGGCAAGACAGTGAGAGGATGGCACAACGCAGATGGGCATGCATGAAGGAATGACGATGAAGTAAATGACGTACCGAATATATAAATAGAAAGAAGGTACAATAATCAAAGGTGAATGATACGAGTAATAATAAAAATAATTATAATAATAAAGTACAAGAATATACAATATATATAGATGACAGTTATAACCAATAAGCATAAAAGAAGATAATAACGATAGGCATCAAACATACTGTATATAAAGTGGTTATTGCAATCACACACAACAAAGAAAAGCACTCAAAATATACGGTAATATAATTTACACAAGGTTACAGCATGATCAAATATGTAATGCCAGCTAAAATGTCCGACCAATCCGACGCACGTTTCACACAACATGCTTCATCAGGGGTACTAATACTATATCATACTGGAGCCTGCAGGGAACATTTACAGTGTAGGTTTAACAAACATATGCATAAGCCCCCATTAACGGAGTCATGGCTCATTTATTAGAGTGGCTTTTTTGTCCTCTATTGGACCGGTATGCCTTTTTGCTTTACTGGCCAGCATTGACACGCAGATCTACCTATCTGGACCTGACCTCGCCTCCTTACTGACTGAAATCCCACAATGTCTGTCTGCTATCTCAGCCTTCTTCTCTGCTCGCTTTCTCAAACTGAACATGGACAAAACAGAATTCGTCATCTTTCCCCCATCTCACTCTACCCCCCCACCAGACCAATCCATCAATGTCAATGGCTGCTTTCTTTCTCCAGTCCCGCATGCTCGGTGCCTTGGGGTGATCCTCGACTCTGCGCTCTCTTTCAAACCACATATCCAAGCCCTCGCCTCCTCCTGCCGCCTGAAACTCAAAAATATCTCCCGGATCCGCTCATTCCTCAACCATGAAACCACGAAAACACTAGTGCATGCTCTTATCATCTCCCGCCTCGTCTACTTCAACCTCCTACTCTCTGGCCTCCCCTCCAGCACTCTGGCTCCGCTCCAGTCCATCCTACACTCTGCTGCCCGACTAATCCACCTGTCTCCCCGCTATTCCCCAGCCTCCCCCCTATGCCAGGCCCTTCACTGGCTTCCTATCGCCCAGAGGCTCCAATTCAAAACCCTAACCATGACATACAAAGCCATCCACAACCTGTCTCCTCCATACATCTGTGATATGGTCTCTAGATACCTACCTGCACGCAACCCTCGATCATCTCAAGATCTCCTTCTCTACTCCCCCCTTATCTCTTCTTCCCACAACCGCATACAAGACTTCTCCCGTGCTTCCCCCATACTCTGGAACTCTCTGCCGCAACACATCAGACTCTCACCATCAATGGAAACCTTCAAGAAGAACCTGAAGACCCACCTGTTCAGACAAGCCTTACAGCCTGCAATGATCCTCGGTCTACTGAACCACCGCACGACCTGCTCTACCCTCTCCTACTGTATCCTCACCCATCCCTGTAGACTGTGAGCCCTCGCTGGCAGGGTCCCCTCTCCTTATGTACTTGTGTGTCCCTTGTCTTACACATGTTTACTATACTTGTCTATATATCCCCTTTTCACATGTAAAGCACCTTGGAATAAATGGCGCTATATAAATGCATAATAATAATAATAATAATAATAATTGATGTGCTATTTTATACATAGGTATTCAGGTGTACATTCTTATAACATGGGCGCCTATGAACAATTTCTGAATCCTGGCATACATCATAGGGGAATCATCCAGATGTCCAGTACAAGAGTATGTTCACATGGGACCTGCATCACATTTCAATTTTGACTTACTCCACGACGATTTAGTAAAATCTCATCTGAGATTTTTCTCCCCCATGTGCACAAGCTATGAATGACCCCTAACATGTTGACTATATTGGGAGAAGTGTTTTACATCCATTCACATCATTCTACTATATCTTATATCAGGGCTAAACGTTTACAGAAACACAACAATTTGTATTAGAATGTTGCATACAATGTTATCCTATGAGGTTGCATGATATGCGTGTCCCATTTTTCACAAAAAAATCCATTTAAAGTCCCTCCACCAGATACCAAAAAACACAGCTAAAGTATAAGATGAGATTGCCGAAAAATGCACCAATATCGTGCCATTGAGCCCCATCCGGTATGCTCATTTTGCAGGTTTTTTTTACCTTTGCTTCTTTGAAGACAACCTAATCTCATAAGTTGTGGGGAAAGCGCGCACAAAAGGGTCAGCCCTATGTACGAAGAAGAAAAAATGAAAAATGGCATTACTCACCTAGGGGGTGGTATGGTGCTCCTGTTATTTAAAATTCCATCTGCTACTGCCTTGTGACTGGGGTGAGGCCCAAGGTGAAAATGTCCAAAAAAAGGAAAATAAACATTAAAAGGCTGTACAGATGGAGAAAGAATCACTTGCTGCAAAGATATGGGCGATGAAGGTTCTTTTATTACGACAATGGCGTTCAAACGCGTTATCCTAATAAAGGAACCTTCACTGTCCATCTTTGCAGCAAGCGATTCCTTCTCCACCAGCGCAGCCTTTTAATTTTTTTTTTCCATTTTTTGGACAACCTAATGGCATTCACACCAAGAATCTACACCACATACTCCACCTATGAGTGTAGCCAAACTCTGGCATTGCCGTGTTGATCTCCCTGTAGAGAAAAGGTCAGTGATGAGACACTCACAACCCCCAAGCTGCCAATACATGGCAGAGATCCCAGGTAAATGGATGATCAATGATTAACAATTTTATGGAAATAGCGCCACTTGAGGCTGCGTCTGGCACTGCAGTCAATTCAGGAAAAAATGGGGCCAAGACATACAGTATATCAGAGAGTAATTACTGCAATCGGAGAAAGTTCCCATTGCAACTTCATAGATGCTGCTGTCAATCGTGGCATTGGCTGATAAAAGGCTAGCAATGGGGTCTCCATTCTGACATACTTTAGTGTTGCATTAACAATAAAGCGATCACAGCTTCATCTAATAAAAAAAATAGTAAATATTTTTTTTCAAAATATAAAAATGAATGCCCACCATTAATGATGCACTCCCCATAGAGCACTGCTTGCCCGCTATTAGTTTTGCTTTAACCCTCTAGCATTGTTTTCCCACTTTTAGTCCTACTTTGCCCCTCCGGCATGGTTTGTCCAATTCTAGACTTGTCCCCACTCTTGCATTGCTGGCTTAAGGCCCCGTCACAAGAGATCGAGATCGCTGCTTTTGTGACGCCACAGAGATCTCGCTGGCGAGATTGCTGTGTGTGACGGGGATCAGCGACCGGCCCCCCTGCCGGTTATCGCTGATCGTGCTCGATCGGCCTGGGCCATTTTTCGATCGCTGGTCTCCTGCTGGCCAGCACGCATCGCTGCGTGTGGCAGCGAGACACCAGCGATCAGCGACGCTGGACGCTGGTTTCCAAGGTAAACAGAGGGTATCCAGGAGTCACGCGGCTCTTAGATACCCGATGTTTACCTTGGAAACCAGTGTCCAGTGTCGTTGGTCCTGATCACTGGAGGGGCTGTCTGTGACAGTTCACCAGTGATCAGCCTAACGATGTCCCAGCGATCCCATCATGTCGGATCGTTGGTGGGATCGCTGCAACATCGTTATGTGTAACGGGGCCTTTAGTATTAATGACATGCCCCTGTTAGAATTGCAGACTGAGTGTCCAGTATTAATGCTGCTCGCTCCCCGTTTAGCACTTCCTGGCCAGTATTAATGATGCATGCCCTCTCTAACATTGCTTGCCCAACATAAATCTTGCATGCCCCATCTAGTAGACATGAGCAAACAAATTCACCGGACCCTGGTCCAGCAGCCAGGTCAGTATTCTGTCATAGCTGCACTCATGAAGTCATACGAGGCTGGCTAATCAAAAGAGGCAGGTAGGAGGCAGATGGCAGGGATACGGATCAGGCCGCTGGGCCGGGGTCATCATGGCAATCAATTTTCCCATCTCTAAGTTCTAAGATAGCGTTCCCAGTACTAACAATGCATGTCAGATCTGGCACCGTTAGTATCAATCCCACAAGTCACCATTAGAATTGCTTGTCTAATATTACTTATGTATGCCCCCTCTTTGGCATTGTGTATAGATGATGCATGCCTCCTCTGATATTTTGTAAAGATGATGAATGCCCCCTCTTTGGCATTGTGTATAGACGCTGCATGCCCCCTCTTTGGTATTGTGTATAGATGATGCATGCTCCATCTTTGGTATTGTGTATAGAAGATGCATGCTCCATCTTTGGTATTGTGGATAGATGATGCATGCTCCATCTTTGGTATTGTGGATAGATGATGCATGCTCCATCTTTGGTATTGTGGATAGATGCTGCATGCCCCCTCTTTGGTATTGTGTATAGACGCTGCATGCCCCCTCTTTGGTATTGTGTATAGATGATGCATGCCCCCTCTTTGGTATTGTGTATAGATGATGCATGCCCCCTCTTTGGTATTGTGTATAGATGATGCATGCCCCCTCTTTGGTATTGTGTATAGAAGATGCAAGCTCCATCTTTGGTATTGTGTATAGATGATGCATGCTCCATCTTTGGTATTGTGTATAGATGATGCATGCCCCCTCTTTGGCATTGTGTATAGATGATGCATGCCCCCTCTTTGGCACTGTGTATAGATGATGCATGGCCCCTGTTTGGCACTGTGTATAGATGCTGCATGCCCCCTCTTTGGCATTGTGTATAGATGATGCATGCCTCCTCTTTGGCACTGTGTATAGATGATGCATGGCCCCTGTTTGGCACTGTGTATAGATGCTGCATGCCTCCTCTATGGCACTCTGTATAGATGATGCATGCCCCCTCTTTGGCATTGTGTATAGATGATGCATGCCCCCTCTTTGGCATTGTGTATAGATGATGCATGCCTCCTCTGATATTTTGTAAAGATGATGAATGCCCCCTCTTTGGTATTGTGTATAGATGCTGCATGCCTCCTCTATGGCACTGTGTATAGATGATGCATGCCCCCTCTTTGGTATTGTGTATAGATGATGCATGCTCCATCTTTGGCATTGTGTATAGATGATGCATGCCCCCTCTTTGGCATTGTGTATAGATGATGCATGCCCCCTCTTTGGCATTGTGTATAGATGATGCATGCCCCTCTTTGGCACTTTGTATAGATGATGCATGCCTCTTCTTTGGTATTTTGTATAGATGATGCATGGCCCCTCTTTGGCATTGTGTATAGATGATGCATGGCCCCTCTTTGGCACTGTGTATAGATGATGCATGGCCCCTGTTTGGCACTGTGTATAGATGCTGCATGCCCCCTCTTTGGCATTGTGTATAGATGATGCATGCCCCCTCTTTAGCATTGTGTATAGATGATGCATGCCCCCTCTTTGGCATTGTGTATAGATGATGCATGCCCCCTCTTTAGCATTGTGTATAGATGATGCATGCCCCCTCTTTGGCACTGTGTATAGATGATGCATGGCCCCTGTTTGGCACTGTGTATAGATGCTGCATGCCCCCTCTTTGGCATTGTGTATAGATGATGCATGCCCCCTCTTTAGCATTGTGTATAGATGATGCATGCCCCCTCTTTGGCATTGTGTATAGATGATGCATGCCCCCTCTTTAGCATTGTGTATAGATGATGCATGCCCCCTCTTTGGCATTGTGTATAGATGATGCATGCCCCTCTTTGGCATTGTGTATAGATGATGCATGCCTCCTCTTTGGCACTGTGTATAGATGATGCATGGCCCCTCTTTGGCATTGTGTATAGATGCTGCATGGCCCCTCTTTGGCACTGTGTATAGATGATGCATGGCCCCTGTTTGGCACTGTGTATAGATGCTGCATGCCCCCTCTTTGGCATTGTGTATAGATGATGCATGCCCCCTCTTTAGCATTGTGTATAGATGATGCATGCCCCCTCTTTGGCATTGTGTATAGATGATGCATGCCCCCTCTTTAGCATTGTGTATAGATGATGCATGCCCCCTCTTTAGCATTGTGTATAGATGATGCATGCCCCTTCTTTGGCATTGTGTATAGATGATGCATGCCCCTCTTTGGCATTGTGTATAGATGATGCATGCCTCCTCTTTGGCACTGTGTATAGATGATGCATGGCCCCTCTTTGGCATTGTGTATAGATGATGCATGGCCCCTCTTTGGCACTGTGTATAGATGATGCATGGCCCCTGTTTGGCACTGTGTATAGATGCTGCATGCCCCCTCTTTGGCATTGTGTATAGATGATGCATGGCCCCTGTTTGGCACTGTGTATAGATGATGCATGGCCCCTGTTTGGCACTGTGTATAGATGATGCATGCCCCCTCTTTAGCATTGTGTATAGATGATGCATGCCCCCTCTTTGGCATTGTGTATAGATGATGCATGCCCCCTCTTTAGCATTGTGTATAGATGATGCATGCCCCCTCTTTGGCATTGTGTATAGATGATGCATGCCCCTCTTTGGCATTGTGTATAGATGATGCATGCCCCTCTTTGGTATTATGTATAGATGATGCATGCCCCATCTTTGGCACTGTGTATAGATGATGCATGCCTCCTCTTTGGCACTGTGTATAGATGATGCATGCCCCCTCTTTGGCACTGTGTATAGATGCTGCATGCCCCCTCTTTGGCATTGTGTATAGATGCTGCATGCCCTCTCTATGGCATTGTGTATAGAAGATGCATGCTCCCTCTTTGGAACTGTGTATATATGATGCATGCCCTTTCTTTAGCATTGTGTATATAGATGATGCATGCCCCTTCTATAGAATTGTGAATAGATGACGCATGCCCTCTCTTTGGCATTGTGCATAGATGATGCATGCCCCCTCTTTGTAACTGTGTATAAATGATGCATGCCCTTTCTTTAGCATTGTGTATAGATGCTGCATGCCCCCTTTTTGGCACTGTGTATCGATGCTGCATGACCACTCTTTGGCATTGTGTACAGATGCTGCATGCCCCCTCTTTGGCACTGTGTATAGATGATGCATGCCCCCTCTTTGGCATTGTGTATAGATGATGCATGCCTCCTCTTTGGTATTTTGTACAGATGATGCATGCCCCCTCTTTGGTATTGTGTATAGATGCTGCATGCCCCCTTTGGTATTGTGTATAGATGATGCATGCCCCCTCTTTGGTATTGTGTATAGATGATGTATGCCTCCTCTTTGGCATTGTGTATAGATGATGCATGCTCCCTCTTTGGTATTGTGTATAGATGATGCATGCCCCCTTTGGTATTTTGTACAGATGATGCATGCCCCCTCTATGGCACTGTGTATAGACGCTGCATGCCCCCTTTGGTATTGTGTATAGATGATGCATGCCCCCTCTTTGGTATTGTGTATAGATGATGTATGCCTCCTCTTTGGCATTGTGTATAGATGATGCATGCTCCCTCTTTGGTATTGTGTATAGATGATGCATGCCCCCTCTTTGGCACTTTGTATAGATGATGCATGCCCCCTCTTTGGTATTGTGTATAGATGATGCATGCCCCCTCTTTGGCACTGTGTATGGATGATGCATGGCCCCTCTTTGGCATTGTGTATAGATGATGCATGCCCCTCTTTGGTATTACGTATAGATGATACATGCCCCATCTTTGGCACTGTGTATAGATGATGCATGCCCCCTATTTGGCATTGTGTATAGATGATGCATGCCACCTCTTTAATATTTTGTATAGATGATGCATGCCCCCTCTTTGGTATTGTGTATAGATGATGCATGCCCCCTCTTTGGCACTGTGTATAGATGATGCATGGCCCCTCTATAGCATTGTGTATAGATGATGCATGCCCCCTCTATAGCATTTTGTATAGATGATGCATGCCCCCTCTTTGGCACTGTGTATAGATGATGCATGCCCCCTCTTTGGCATTGTGTATAGATGATGCATGCCCCCTCTTTGGCACTGTGTATAGATGATGCATGCCTCCTCTTTGGCACTGTGTATAGATGATGCATGCCTCCTCTTTGGCACTGTGTATAGATGATGCATGGCCCCTCTATAGCATTGTGTATAGATGATGCATGCCCCCTCTTTGGCATTGTGTATAGATGATGCATGGCCCCTCTTTGGCATTGTGTATAGATGATGCATGCCCCCTCTTTGGTACTGTGTATAGATGATGCATGCCCCCTCTTTGGCACTGTGTATAGATGATGCATGCCCCCATCTTTGGCACTGTGTATAGATGATGCATGCCTCCTCTTTGGCACTGTGTATAGATGATGCATGCCTCCTGTTTGGCACTGTGTATAGATGATGCATGCCCCTCTATAGCATTGTGTATAGATGATGCATGCCCCCTCTTTGGCACTGTGTATAGATGATGCATGGCCCCTCTTTGGCACTGTGTATAGATGATGCATGCCCCCTCTTTGGCATTGTGTATAGATGATGCATGCCCCCTCTTTGGTACTGTGTATAGATGATGCATGCCCCCTCTTTGGTACTGTGTATAGATGATGCATGCCCCCTCTTTGGCACTGTGTATAGATGATGCATGCCCCCTCTTTGGCATTGTGTATAGATGATGCATGCCCCTCTATAGCATTGTGTATAGATGATGCATGTCCCCTCTTTGGCACTGTGTATAGATGATGCATGCCCCCTCTTTGGCATTGTGTATAGATGATGCATGGCCCCTCTTTGGCATTGTGTATAGATGATGCATGGCCCCTCTTTGGCATTGTGTATAGATGATGCATGGCCCCTCTTTGGCATTGTGTATAGATGATGCATGCCCCCTCTTTGGTACTGTGTATAGATGATGCATGCCCCCTCTTTGGCACTGTGTATAGATGATGCATGCCCCCATCTTTGGCACTGTGTATAGATGATGCATGCCTCCTCTTTGGCACTGTGTATAGATGATGCATGCCTCCTGTTTGGCACTGTGTATAGATGATGCATGCCCCTCTATAGCATTGTGTATAGATGATGCATGCCCCCTCTTTGGCACTGTGTATAGATGATGCATGGCCCCTCTTTGGCACTGTGTATAGATGATGCATGCCCCCTCTTTGGCATTGTGTATAGATGATGCATGCCCCCTCTTTGGTACTGTGTATAGATGATGCATGCCCCCTCTTTGGTACTGTGTATAGATGATGCATGCCCCCTCTTTGGCACTGTGTATAGATGATGCATGCCCCCTCTTTGGCATTGTGTATAGATGATGCATGCCCCTCTTTGGTATTGTGTATAGATGATGCATGCTCCTCTATAGCATTGTGTATAGATGATGCATGCCCCTCTATAGCATTGTGTATAGATGATGCATGTCCCCTCTTTGGCACTGTGTATAGATGATGCATGCCCCCTCTTTGGCATTGTGTATAGATGATGCATGGCCCCTCTTTGGCAT
This sequence comes from Dendrobates tinctorius, assembly GCF_039654945.1. Taxonomy (NCBI): domain Eukaryota; kingdom Metazoa; phylum Chordata; class Amphibia; order Anura; family Dendrobatidae; genus Dendrobates; species Dendrobates tinctorius. Next base: position 19,126,043 of record NW_027361743.1, on the reverse strand, counting down.
TGTGTATAGATGATGCATGGCCCCTCTTTGGCATTGTGTATAGATGATGCATGGCCCCTCTTTGGCATTGTGTATAGATGATGCATGCCCCCTCTTTGGTACTGTGTATAGATGATGCATGCCCCCTCTTTGGCACTGTGTATAGATGATGCATGCCCCCATCTTTGGCACTGTGTATAGATGATGCATGCCTCCTCTTTGGCACTGTGTATAGATGATGCATGCCTCCTGTTTGGCACTGTGTATAGATGATGCATGCCCCTCTATAGCATTGTGTATAGATGATGCATGCCCCCTCTTTGGCACTGTGTATAGATGATGCATGGCCCCTCTTTGGCACTGTGTATAGATGATGCATGCCCCCTCTTTGGCATTGTGTATAGATGATGCATGCCCCCTCTTTGGTACTGTGTATAGATGATGCATGCCCCCTCTTTGGTACTGTGTATAGATGATGCATGCCCCCTCTTTGGCACTGTGTATAGATGATGCATGCCCCCTCTTTGGCATTGTGTATAGATGATGCATGCCCCTCTTTGGTATTGTGTATAGATGATGCATGCTCCTCTATAGCATTGTGTATAGATGATGCATGCCCCTCTATAGCATTGTGTATAGATGATGCATGTCCCCTCTTTGGCACTGTGTATAGATGATGCATGCCCCCTCTTTGGCATTGTGTATAGATGATGCATGGCCCCTCTTTGGCATTGTGTATAGATGATGCATGCCCCCTCTTTGGCATTGTGTATAGATGATGCATGCCCCCTCTTTGGCATTGTGTATAGATGATGCATGGCCCCTCTTTGGCATTGTGTATAGATGATGCATGCCCCCTCTTCGGCATTGTGTATAGATGATGCATGCCCCCTCTTTGGCATTGTGTATAGATGATGCATGCCCCCTCTTCGGCATTGTGTATAGATGATGCATGCCCCCTCTTCGGCATTGTGTATAGATGATGCATGCCCTCTCTTTGGCACTGTGTATAGATGATGCATGCCCCCTCTTTGCACTGTGTATAGATGCTGCATGCCCCCTCTTTGGCATTGTGTATACAGCTCTGGCAAAAATTAATAGACCACTTTCAAATGTTCAGTTTGTCTGATTTTTCTCCTTATAGGTATATTTTTGAGTAAAATGTAAATTGTTCTTTTAGTCTACACACTTCTGACAACATGTCTCCGAATTTCCAAGCATTACTATTTTTTTTTTTAAAGAAAAATGGTCAAAATTAAAAAGAAAAACAGTGCTTTTAGACCTCAAATAATGCAAAGAGAACAAATTCATAATCATTTAGAAACAACAATACTAATGTTTTAACTCAGGAAGAGTTCAGAAATCAATATTTTGTGGAATAACCATGATTTTTAATCACAGCTGTCATGCCTCTTGGCTGCTTACCACCAGTCTTTCACACTGCTTTTGGATGACCTTATGCCACTCCTGGTACAAAAATGTAAGCAGTTCTTCTTTGTCTGATGGCTTGTGACCATCCATCATCCTCTTGATTACATTCCAGAGGTTTTCAATGAGTTTCAGGTCTGGAGAATGGGCTGCCCATGACAGGGTTTTGATGTGGTGGTCTCTTAATTTTTGCCAGAGCTGTATAGATGCTGCATGCCCCATCTATGGTACTGTGCATAGATGATGAGTGCCCCCTCTTGCAATTTTTACCAATAAAAGGTATCAACCCCTGCGGACTCTCAATTCTTGCTATTTTTCCCTCGCTCCTGGCAATCCCGGTATGAGGATGTGTATGACCGCACGCCCCCCTAGCGTCTATGCTGCATTTCCTGCCTGCTGATGACTATGCCTGATATTCCGTGTCCAAGGCTGTACATGTGTCTTCTGGGAGGAATGTAGGAGGGGACGTGGGTTATTACCGGTTTCTCCGTCGTTGCTGCTTACGGTCCACGTTGCTGCTGCTGGATATGGGTTCCTGGGGGTCTCTTCTCTGGTCTCCCCCCACAGCACATACACACAGAACAGCAGGACAGACTTGGACGCTCACTGCATTGTTTGCATTCCATTGTTATCACGTGTCCAGTTCTGCCTGCGTCATTTCACTGCCTGCTGAGGACTGGAGGAGGCTGAAAGGAGGCAGAGCCTTCACCCCGGGTAGATGCAAGAGCCTAGACCTCTGACTGTCATGTGATCAGTCACGTGGTGTGTGGAGATATGGGTGCATGAATTAGATTTCAAAAAATCGCATGCACGTGGTGCGAAAAAAAACCTGCATCGTAACCAGGAGAGGGTGATAAGTACAGAGGGGGTGACAGGTTTCTATTATACTTTTCCTCTGATTGTTCCACTCCTGGTTTTAGCTTATAAATACTGAGGTAAAATACTGACCGTGTGAATAATAATAATAATCTTTATTTATATAGCGCCAACATATTCCGCAGCGCTTTACAGTTTAACAGTTTCAAAAACAACAGTCCTAAGTAACAACGTTCACAATACAATAATTAAAGCAAAATAAGATGAGATGCGTGAATGTGGTTTTACCTTTATACTGCGGACGTCCCTGTGGATTTCACCCTCTGACAAAGGTTAAAATGTGCAGCAAATTCTACCATTCCGGAACGACATCTGCACTGTAAAAGTTCCATCTAGGCGTCCCCTTACAGGGGCAGATACATTTACGTCAAAGACCACCCGCTGATCCGACAGAGAAGTCAATTGGTGCTTGTTTAATAACATTTACATGTCACCGTTATTGTGAGAATTTGTGACCGATCGTTCATGGGATGTTACATACAGAACACTCTACAGTTTCCATCAGCGTAAAGATGCGATCAATGACAGACACGCTTTATATCATTTGGGGTTAGATCGCTGGCAATGATCAGGAGCGACAGTTCATTAAAGGGAACCTGTCACCTCTTGTGGCCGTTATAAGATGTGTCCACCGCCTTTCAGGGCTTATCTACAGCATTCTATAATGGTGTACATAAGCCCCCGATCCGACCTGAAAGATAAGAAAAATAAGTTTTATTATACTCACCCAGGGGGGCGTTCCTGGTCCGATGGGTGTCGCAGGTCCGGCGCCTCCTGTCTTCTTGCGATGCCGCCCTCCTGTTGCTTCATCACTCCCGTCATCGCATTCCTGCGCAGGTGTACTTATCTATCCTGTAGAGGGCAGAGCAAAGTACTGCAGTGCGCAGGCGCTTGGCCTCTCTAACCTTTCCCGGCGCCTGCACACTGCAGTACTTTACTGTGCCCTCAACAGGATAGATAAGTACGCCTGCACAGGAGCGCGATGACAGGAGCGATGAAGCAACAGGAGGGCGGCATCGCAAGAAGATGGGAGACGCCAGACACGGACCTGCGACACCCAGCAGACAAAGGTGGTAAAATAAAACTTATTATTCATATCTTTGAGGTCGGACCGGGGGCTTATCTACACCATTATAGAATGCTGTAGATAAGCCCTGAAAGGCAGCGGCTGTATCTTATAGCGGCCAAAACAGCTGACAGGTTCCCTTTAATACTATGTTCCTTGTTTATACTTCTAAGTAGTTTGCAATTTACAGGTTTTACTTGAACGAAGGATATGGATACCTTTGAAGTCAATTTTTTTTATCATAAATTCAACTATGACTCTATCAGGCTTAACATATTTTTCGGAATTAGGTTTCATTAAAAAAATGTTGCACTTTTTGCTTTTAACAGCCTGTGTTCTGCACATTCTATTACAGGCTGCGGCATGAGTTGTCTGAGAATCCAACAGTGAGCTCCTGAGTTTATAAGTCTTTTATCTATCATGTTATATAATTTATGATCAAATGAAAGTCCATCTCAACTCTGATTTGTTGTGTGGTCATTAATCAGCTAAGAGGACCTCAGAAAAAAAAAATTACCCCATGTGCAAGACATTGCAGTAGCTTAGGTATCCATGGTTATGACCACTAACTGTCTAACTGTCATTATATGAGTGGTCGTAACCATGGATACCTAAGCTACTGCAATACCCTGCATATGGGTTAAGCGACATAGTAAATCTGAAGAACTATACTACATTTCTAAATGGAGCTATTTGCTAATATTATTTTATTATACATACTACATATTGGGATACGATCTTGGAGATGGGAATACCCCTTTAATGTAACATCTATCCTTTATTTGCAGATTCTTAGGTAATTCCTGGAAAACACCTTTTTTAAACATCCTGTGTGATTTGATAAACTGGGTGCAAAAAGTGAGAAGTTCACAAGGATTATATGGAGCGTGCCAAGTGTAAATGCACATTTGCTATTTTTTTTTAGGGGCCCCAATGTTGGTAGTACACAGCACAGCATCACACAGACTACACCAGATATTTATTTGCCAACATAATTTGGGCAGCGTACCTTTTATGGGATAACGTCCTGTACAAAGAGAAGAACACTGAACGGACATGCAAATGTATCTGTTCCAATATTTCTCTGTGTAGGTTCCATCCCTGGCTGGGGCTTACAAATATTGATGCGCAATACCGGGCAATAATACCACACTGTGACCTTAAGGAAAGAGAGGGAACAGAGAAGAAAGATATGAAGGACACTGAGAGACAATCAGGCTGGAATAGATACAAAAAACAATGACATAATAGACTATGCCACAGAAGAAAAATGATTATTTTCTCTTTTTATACATCCTAAAATTTTACTTGCTTTTGCAGCTGCTACTTGGCATTACGTAGTGCGGCACCTAGAATACTCACATCCTTCTTTTACTCTGTTCCAGAATTGGAACCAAGAACAATATTAACACCTGTAAGATGTCCGCCGGACAGGTCCTTAAAGGGAATCTGTCATCATTATATGATATCTCAAAAAAAGGGTATCATTCAATTGTGTGTCACATAAGGATTCTCTTAGTACTTTTGCTTCCCCCTGACCCCGCACCTTTCATGCATAAATACCTTTTTTGTATCGGTTCAGATGTATGTAAACTGCCGCGTTCCGGTCCGCTGGGCGGGGCTTATTCACCTGCTCCCCCCCCTCCCTGTCTTGCTCTACGCATTTCTTCTTGTGTAGAGCAAGACAGGGAGGGGGGGAGCAGTTGAATAAGCCCCGCCCAGCGGACCGGACAGCGGCAGTTCACATACATCTGAACCGATATAAAAAAGGTATTTATGCATGAAAGGTGCGGGGTCAGGGGGAAGCAAAAGTACTAAGAGAATCCTTATGTGACACACAATTGAATGATATCATTATATGATCTCTCAAAAAAGGGGTGACAGATTCCCTTTAAGAGGAGATATGTATCATTACGGTTGGTAGCTTCGGTGATGTGAGCTCGGAAAGCATGCTCCAGCACATATAGTGCCGAGAGAGTTATTAGGGTATTCCAGTGCAGGGTTTTATGAGCAGTCAAAAGAGGTGGGTGGGAACGACCGCTCACATATCCCCACACCAGGTGCGTGGTTTGGCAGATACAATGGAGACCAAGTGTCTCATTCATGGTCTGTGACTGGAGGTGTGGAGGCCTCCAGTGTGTTTGCTGAAAGACACTGACCTGAGCGGGCGCACCTGCAGTGCCATATGGACTGTTGATTTTCTGTTTGCTTCCACTTTGTGCCGGAAAAGACTATCTTTTGTTTGCTAGTGCCTAAGCAGGTTTATGGAGTTAATAAACTTGACTGGACATTTTTTTATTAAACCGCTTCCTGTGCCTACCTCAACCACAGCTCAGTGAGTACAGATCCCTACACACCATACTGTGACCATACAGTGGTAGATAGCGGTCCTGTAGACCAAGCAAGTGATTATAGTGCAATTATAAATAGCGACTCATAGTTCACGCCCTTTCTGATGGAGTTGTTCACTTTATTCATATTTTCCATCTGGCCCAGACTGACATGAAAATTTTTTCCCGACACAGAAACTTTTTCCCGCCACGACTCATCTACGAAGTTTACAACAAAAACACATTTGTCTATTCACATTTCCAGCCTTGTCCCCACCTGCACATACTTGCCATCTTCCTGATATCTCTATACTGAGCTTGCTGTCGAAGTGTACATGAACAGTACTTCACTGCACCACTGGAT